>NC_142388.1:10710000-10722500 GCF_059441005.1 Hippichthys cyanospilos | reverse complement strand
CGGGAAAGAACAAAATAAACAAACATTAAGTCCCAAAGATATTAACTAGGGGGTGGGGCTACCCCCCAGAAAATAAGTCGAAAATGAGAAAAAAAAAAAAGATAAAAAAAAACAGATAATGTATAATCAGTGAAAAATAAACAAACAGAATATAAAATTATACTTTAATCCTTTCATTTCCCATTCTTAAAAAAAAAAAAAATTGGCATATATTACTTGTTCATAAATCTAAGATACGTTAGATTACGTTACAGGCCTCAGATTTTTTGTCCAATCATCGCTATCTATGATAATAAGAACAATTATTATTATTATATAAGCGCAGAGTGGTGAAAATGATCACCAAAGGCCTACAATACATAGCAATCAGTGTAATCTATAATAACACACACACACACATATATATATATATTATATATATATATATATATAGCATATTGTCAATATATTTCTGCAGTTAAATGCAGTTAACTGCAGTTAATTGTACAACACGTTTTACCTTGTTGACGCATTGTCCCAACTGGAGTGAAAGGATTAAAAAAAAGGCGGGGGGGGGGGGGGGGGGTGTAACTCATTATCTACTGTGAAAACACAACATGAGCTGAAGTCTCATTTGGGCGCCGGAAATGCAGCCCAAATCACTGCGCAAGTAGGTGCAAATTTTCAGGCCCGTATAGTGGCAGCATCGCCTGTGCCGGACTAGCAACATGCAAGCGTCCAGTCGCCCCCCCCCCCCCCCCCCCCCCCCCCCCAAAAAAAAATACAAGCCCCCCGCTGCTTAGACAAAAAGCCGGAAAACGGCGCTCTGAAGTGCCTTCAAAGCACATCGAATCAAGCACGGCTGCTTTTTGTTTACCCGACATGAGCGGGATTAAGCTGAAGCGGTTGAGGCAAACAACAACACAGAAGTCCGATTGAGCCGTAAAA
Source organism: Hippichthys cyanospilos (assembly GCF_059441005.1). Taxonomy (NCBI): domain Eukaryota; kingdom Metazoa; phylum Chordata; class Actinopteri; order Syngnathiformes; family Syngnathidae; genus Hippichthys; species Hippichthys cyanospilos. The sequence goes on along the minus strand of NC_142388.1, from coordinate 10,721,573 downwards.
CCGAAGGCGGCGCCCATGGCGACTCTTTTGCTACAAATGCGACTAATTAGCGGCGTAATGCTGCAAAACGCAACGAGTGCATTCATCAGCGAGGCAATTGGAACTTAATGAAACTGCTGGCTAGCTGCGATTTAATGCTAACGATAGCATATCACGCTACAAAACAATTGAGGAATTTGGCACTTGAGTATTTGTTTGTTTTTTTCCTTTTTTTAATCACTTCAGCCTATTTGAAGCAAAAACGGAAGTGTGAGTCACAGTGGTGATATTTGTAAACAAGGGGAAAAAAAAACGTAACTAAACTGACCCATGTGCAAACCAATACAATGAGAAAAGAAAATTTTACAATTGTCTTGCCTTAATAAACGTTGGGATTTATTTTGAAATCCGTCTTTCACTTTTTCTGTGTTAGTTTAGAAAAATCTGACAGTTTAGGACAGTGGTTCTCAACTTTTTTTCAGTGATGTACCCCTTGTGAAATATCTTTTTTAGCCAAGTACCCCTGAACCAGTGCAAAGCATTTTGGGGTCGGAAAAAAAAAGACAAACATGCCATCAGTGTCTGATGTATTCAACAATAGACCCATTCAAACTTCATTTGCATTGGTCCACAAAAAAAATAATTAACCTAAAGTGTCTTATCAAAACAAATAAGTTCATTATTAATACATATTTTTCCACAAAAAAAATCAATACAAAATGTTAGAACTGTTCTCAAAAAGTAATAATTATAAATAAATATTTGTCCACAGAAAAATATTCAACTTAAAGATCATAGTAAAGATGTGTTCACAAAAATAAATCATGAACTTGACAGGTAACGAGAAGTGGCACATGACAAGTTGGGTCGAACCATTCTAGTATGAGGAAGAATTTTTACAATAATGAAATAATGACTTATTGAACATAAAATTTGCTTTATGAACTTTCCTGAAACAATTCATTCAATAATTACTGTTCAATAATTACTATTGTTTGTTTTATTTAAATCTCGTTTTATTTCAAATCTAGTACCCCCAATCGAGAAGAACTGGTTTAGGAAACTAGACGCATAAAAGGCAATCAGTATAGGCATTGTCAGGAAGACTCAATTCTCTTTCGAACAGCTCTGTTTTGCATTGGAGTGGCCGCTAGTTTAAGGTTAAACCTACTCATATTTTCTGGGCGGCTTCATTCATACCTTTGAGTTTCCTATCCATGGGGGGCTAAAACAACGCTGGCCTCCCGCTAGCCCTGCTCAAAGGTGCTGTGGCCTTTTATCTAACAAGATGAAGCGGTCAGCAAGAACGCCGGGGGGGTTCTCAGTATGACTGACGTGGTAGGGGGTCCGACCCAGCAGAAGCGAGGTGGGGGTCTTTAGAGTGCGGCAGGTGGGGGAGAACAAAACGAGCCCTGGAAGGAGGGAAGGACTGTTTTGTGGGTTTGGAACCACCCTCAGGCGAGCTGCAGACAATGTGAGCTCTTCAAATGCTAATGCTAGTCTATACACATGGCAGGAGACATTTCAAGGTAAGCGTCATACACGTCCTAAATGCGATAGGCGGCAAATTCTATTAGCTTGGCTTGTACGTACCAATCTGCAGCGAAACATTTGATAGTCCGCCACATGGGGTTTGGTTCTAGGTTGGTTTTAGTGCATTGGACAAATCATAAAGAGCAGGTCTAAACATCAAGTCAAATCTAAGGAAACAGACTTTCCCTCTGTGGTGGACAGATAGGGTGTAGTTAACCTTCCACTCAGTTCGTCATTTTTACCTTTCAATAATCTGTGTCAAAGATAGAAGACTAAATCATGATTAAAATACTGTAAAGTGGATTCGGAGATATGGTTTGAAAGTCATGTTAAAAAGGAAATTGCTGAAAGTTTAAAAAGGCAAAGAATTACATTTGCCGTGCTAAATTGTCGAGCCATATATTAGCGCTAAACTGTTTTTCACCGTTTCAACTTTCCGCTACTCCCACATTATATAACTACCGCATTTTCCGCACTATAAGGCGCACCGGATTATAAGGCGCAGCCTCAATTAATAGCACGTGCTAAAACTTTTTCCATATAAGGCGCACCGTATTATAAGGCGCACCCTCAATTAATGACATATTTTAAAACTTTTTCAATCACAATATAGTAATACTCAAAGTAATAACGATAATAACTCATATAATAACACTAAACTCTCAATAGCGTAATAACTCAGTCAATAAGAGCAACCTTAAACACACAAAAGAAACAGGTAAAGCTTACTTTATCAGTCCAATCTCAAAATTCATCCATATATAAGGCGCACCTGATTATAAGGCGCACCATCCGCTTTTAAAAAAAAAATTAAGGCTTTTAGGTGCGCCTTATAGTGCGGAAAATACGGTACTTGAGTACCTTCTTTTGCATTAAGGGTTCGCCGACAAACATGCAGTCAGTCGGCTAGCACGGCACGGTCGCTTTGTAGCGCCACGCTGTCAGCTGTGAGTGGTAAGCAACCACACAGCACGTAATTTTCTGGGCAGCAATTGCCTTTGATGTTAAGGGAATCGTTTGAGTTCTTTTGTAAAAAGGGCAAAAATAAGAGTTGCAATCAAGCATAGAGAGCCCTGTGTCAAATTAAAATTGAAGTTCCTGATGTGAGCCGTAGCTCTGTTGTCTATTACACAGTCGCCGTCTGTTTTAGCAGCTCCAAACTTTTTTTTTTCCCCCCTTTTTTAACTTGAAAACGGCAACGGAACACTCACAGCGGGCAAAAGAAATGATCAGTCACTCTTTTGGAAGTTTTAGGCAAAATCTACACAAACATTTGCATCCATGCTGGGTGAAACCCAAGCATTACAACATGAACCGAGAGAGCAAGGAAGGATTTTATTGGGTTTAAAGACGGGCCAAAGCCAAACTCTTTTATCTGCTCAAGCATAATATTCCTCCTAAAAGTGTCTTCGCACTCACTGAAACATGGATTTCATACATGGTTTAATCCTTTAATTTGATCGTTCAAATCCGCCCCTTCTCTGCATGCTTATTCGCACGGGGAAGATTGGTGCTCCGTGGCTCAGTGTAATACGGTGAGTGTGGTAAATCTCACATAAGTTTAAATGTTAGTCTGAGTGGTCACAGCAAGAAGATAGTACTTACTTCTTCGAAGGTGCTGATTGAATTTTACTTTCTGAAGACAATTGTGGAGCTCTCTCTGGGGTGTGTAGAAGTGAGTAACTTTGTAACGCTCCATATAAAAGTATCAAAAATACATTCAAAATTAGGTTATGTCATCGACAAAAGGATAGGGGCTCCATCATGAACCGAAGACTACCTTATTTAAGTCTAGGTTTTTTTTTTCCTCCCCATTTTCAACCCTCATATTTGTGGGGGTGGTTGACTTACACCAGCAGAACTCAAAACAGACCAATATTTGCAACATGATCTAAGTTTGAATAACATGAATTTGAATGTGAAATAAGTAATGTCACTTACAAGGCATAAAATGATCTTTTATACTTCTATTTCGATATAGTATGCGTCCATTTTAGCGTGCTTTCACTTTCAAATGCACTTTCGCCAAGCGTAGTAGGTTAATTTGCTGGCGGGTGGGAGGAGAAAACGCAAAGGGCAACTTTCCACTCTCTGATCTCACAACAGTCATTATTTGGGTAAAGAACATCTCAAGTAAGATGATCAGCAAATCATCTCCAAAGACCTCCATTTAAAACAAATTGGACAGGTCCGAAGAGGACTACCCGTGGAAGAGTAACGAGGATGTTTTGCACAAATGACGAGCAGGAAAGAGAGGTGGTCTGGGATTTAAATGGGAGGAGCTCTTTGGCGTGTCAGATAGTGATGATGACTTTGTGGGCTTTTGGATAACTTCACATTCAACTGTGACAAAAACTAAAGCATTGAAATTTCAACTCGTTTTATTGTTGCAACATTAGTTTCAACATTTGCGTCTACGCCTCGTACTAGTCTTGTTTCCGCCCCCCATAACTAAAACAGCATGTTATTCGATATACGATGAAGAAATTAGTCTAAAACTACTGTAATTTTGGCATTTTATTTACACACACCATGTGTTTTAATTGGACTAACGTTTTTGTAAAATTCACCCAAATTCAAGTTAAAAAAGGGGGGGGGGGGCTTGTACGCGGAGAAATGCGGTACAGTGGACCCCCGTGTTACAGCGTCCCTGGCTCACGTTTTTTTTTCATGTTGCGATGTGGAATATTGAGTTTTTTCATCCCCCAAGATTGCAGCACAAGATTACTCGTGATATTAAAGAGAGAAGTAAGAAGATGATTTATATGAAAACGATGCTGGAGATAACCCTTATTAGGGAATATGGGCATAACAAGCGCCACTCAAAGTTAAAAAAATCCTTTCAATATTTTTTATTTATGATGTTTTCTGATTGTATACATGTATATTATATATACACAGCAATTACTACACTATTTTGGTACCAATTTTAAATATGTATGTACAATTTGGATGTTTTTACCTGGGGTTCAAAACGCTATAGCTATTTAACATAGATTTGGATTGCCCACCATACGGTGAATTCGTCTTACGAGCCCAACCACGGAACGGATTAATCTCGTAACACAGGGGCCCGCTGTACTTCCGTACAGAGAATTTCAGATGATGAGTCTAATTTTCCTTGAAGTTGACTTTGGGACTTTCCCAAGTTCTCAACGACTTCAAATTGTTTTGCAGCCACAGCACACCAACATAAATTCAGTGTCGGCAGACAAGCAGAGCGATGTAGTAAACAATCAAGATGGCCGTGCTTGATGTTGTGCCGCGATACATCCCGCGCTTTGATGGGCTCTGATAGAGATTCTATGTAATACCGGCTGCCGGCATTCCATTAAGACGCAGTCGTGCCGCAAGGCCTCGTGGAGCTTTCTGTTTCACTGAACACCACCATTTCCCTTTTCATTTCTTTTTTTTTTTTCTTTTGCACTGCCCCTTTTTATTATGAAAGGATACTGTCATCCCGCACTAGATTTCAGCACCTGCACAGATTCTGCTACGGTGATAGATCACTCCATCATCAGTTTGAAGCCACGCGCCATTGTTCTTCTTCTCAAAAGCCGATTTGTAATTGATTGAAAAGAAAGGGGGGGAGAAAAGTTTTCCTTCTCGCACAATTAAGTGTCACTAGCGAAGCATCGACAGCAACGATCGATGCAGCGCGTCGCAAAAAAACCTCATCTGGCAGTGTGTCTGTTCAGGGCATTGATCCGGTATGCAGACCCCATGCCGGGGCCATAACAACGGGGAAGCGGCGAGAGCTGTGTTAATCAACAAAGAAAGAACACTCACAAAATAGCTTTCTTACTTTCTTCAAACTTGAATGACAAGGTTGACTTGATCGTGGAATTAGACCGAGATTAGAGGTTTAGTCTCCAGACTTTAGGGGTTGGCGTTTGGTGCTCTGGTTAGGGGTTCTAGTTCGGGTAGAATATTAGGGATAAGATTTACAAATAAGGTTTTGGCTGAAGGGTGGTATTTGGCTGCACGATTATGGCCAAAATAATAATCACAATTATTTGTCAATATTGAAATCACAATTATTAATCATGTTTGGTGCCCCCCCCCTTTTTTTTTTAAACAAACAATATATAAACAAGGCTTCAAGGCTTATACGTACAAATAAAAAAAAAAAAACATAAATTAAGTGAATCAGATTTTGAAAAATGGGTCTCAATTGACAGCTAGCACTGAAAATATTAGGAATCAGGTGAGAAACTCAACGCCATTTCACACTGGTAAACAATATATTAGGGTGAGGAAATACAAACATGTGGGAAACAATGCCCCCTGGTGGTAGTGCTTGATTTAACTTGTAATCAAAAAAAGTGCTTGACTTTTTAAATGTAAATATGACCATGAATCAGATTAATTAATCGTGGCAGTCAATTTCGTGACTGCGATCAAAACTCGATTAATTGTACAGCCCTAGGTGAGTTTGAGATTAAGGTGATCAGAGGTTAAGAGTTTCACTCAGAGATCCGTTAAGGGTTTAGGGTTACAGTTTGACTTTACGGATGTTGTAGTTAGAGGACAAGATTTACAGTTTAGGGTTAGAAATTCTATTTATAATTAGGGGCAAGGTTTGGGATTACTGTCCAGGGCTTTGGAATCAAAGTTTCAAGTGCAGGTTGGGACTGTTTTAAAGGATGAATTTTAAAGCCTACCTGCAAATCTGGTTATCCGACAATTCTGCCATTTTATTAATGTTTTGCTCACTTGTGCATGAGAACGCAAACAGACAACCGGATTGTCCTCCATAAATCCACAAAGCAGAGGCAGCCTTCTCGACTTACTTTTTTACTTACTTTCTTCCTCCTTGGAGGATCCCAAAAGTAAACCACCTTCACACTCCGCTGCCTGGATTTGATTTATTAGCTTCTTGCCGCCCGTCACATCCCGTCCCAGACTCGCCGCTCGCTATTTGCATTGAATGGTGAAAATGTCAGCAAATCCTCCTCCTGAGAAGATGATCCTTCACAAAACGACCACGGGGGAGAAATCTCCTTCACTGGTATGCCCTTAGTTTCTCAGGCATTCGTCATGGTACACCAGAAGGTGAATTGAGTAAAGCAACTCTTTAGCTGCCTTTTAGGCTTTGGGTGGTATTATTATAGTAGAGTTGGAGTTTGAAGGTTAGGGGTTAAGAGTTGGAGGTGAGGATTATGGTCAGGGTTTGTAGTTTTGAGGATTTGTCAGAGAGGTTTGGTGGTTGGGGTTATAGTTGAGAGCAAGAGTGACCCATCTTTTTGCCACAAGATCTACTTTGATAGACTTTTTTGTCCTTGTTGTCAGCCAGTGCACGTCACAGAGTTTGGAGTTAAGGTTAGGGTTAAGCGTTTGGGACTAGAGCTTCAAGCTGGGAATGGTAGGTTTCAGAATAAATGTTTGATTTTGAAAGTAAATTTTGAATATGCAGAAGCAGAGGTGTAACTTCAGGTGATTCTTCAGGGATGTTGGATTACACGTTAAGAGTCCAAAGGTCAATTTGTTGGACGACAAACTGAGCAGCCTACTAATGTAAATGGACTTTCACTTTTCTACCTTGGGTACTCAAAGTGCTTTAAACTAATTAGTCATTTACCTACTGATGACGCAGCATCAGGAGCAATTAGGGCTTCAGTGTTTTGCTCAAGGACACTTAGACATGGTCTTGCTGGTAGGGGGATCGAACCCACAGCCTCTCAGCTGGGAAACGGCCACTCTACCATGGACCAATGCTGCCCTGCATAATAAAAAGTGCTACTTCCTGTTTATGAATTTGGATTCCATTTTTTTCTTCCTGGGGGAAGATAAAGAGCCCCGCGGTTTATTTGGCAGCTTCCAAACCCGTCTGTTTGTTCCTCAAGGCAACGTCCATAAGCTACGTCGCCTGCGCTCGTGACTGCACCTGATTCCATTTGGCTCCCAACGAGTATCGCCATCATCGTTTTCCATTCATTCAAGAATGCAAACGTTGCCATGTTTGTAGACAAACAAATCTTCTTTGAAGCAGACGGCCACGAGAGTACGGGGGGGAAGGGATTAATCAGCCATTTTCCTTTGAGGAGGCCACATGGAAAGTTTAACAAGGAAAGCTGATTGTTAATCAAGGAGATGCTGAGTCAGTTGTAGGCTTGGCAACCAATCCCAGGGCACCCTCAGGGCTGGATTAGGACAAAATGGCTACAGTCTGCTCTCAATCAACTGTGTAGTACTTGTACTACAATGTCTTTTATTATAAGTGCAATTTAGGAATTATTGTTTGGGAATGTATTACTTCAATTTGATTTAATTTCATCCATAAAAGTACAATCAAAAAGTGCATACTTTACCCCTCTGGTTAGATTGTGTTTTTTTTAATGAACAGATTTAACTATTTTAAACTTAACTTAAAGCACGTTTCTTTCAAAAGCTTTTTAGCCTTTTTTTTTTTTCATTTTAAAGGTGATAGTTTTTTATTTCACTGATAAAATATATATGTAAATATATATATTTACATAAATACATGACATACATAAATATATATACATAAATACATAATACATATATACGTAAATAAATATATATGTAAATATATATGTAAACTGGTGTGAGCTTTCAGGATTTACTTTAAAAATTTAATTTAATACTACTGTATTAAAACATTGTTTCATTTTAATTTACAGGGGTGGGGGTGTGTGTGCTAGAATTGTCAAGAATTAAGTGTCATATTGACCAAACCTTTTTTTACTTTTTTCAACATTTCCAAACCTTTTTTTACTTTTTTCAACATTTTTCAACAATTTTGGAAAACTCTATTGCTCTTGTTGCTATTGCTAACAGGCGACACGGTGTGATTCCCGGCTCACAGTGCAGAGGGAGTTTGTGTCGAGTTTGCATGTTCTTCCTGTGCCTCTGTGGGTTTTTTCCAGATACTTTTGTTTCCATCCACATTCCAAAAACATACGTTAAGTATATTGGACAGTATAAATTTTCCTTGGGTGTGTTTGTGAGTGTAAACGGTCGTTTGTCTTTGTGTGGCCTGTAACTGTCTGGTAACCAGTTCAGAATGCCTTCTGCCCGAAGACAGTTGGGATAGGCTCCAGCATGCCGGCGAATCATGTGAGGATAAGCGGTCAAAATAACAAATGGAAGGACGGATGTTATTGCTTATGAAATCTGCAATATCTATGAACTCATCGACACTGCCAGACGTTGCCGGTGCATACGTGATCGATAGAAAATTGCAGCTGGTGACACGTTTATCATGAGCACACATCAAGAATTATTGACGGCCAAGAAGATGATTGAAAAAAAAATGAAAGCGGCGACAAAGGCGGGCGCTTGGACAATGGCGTCCGGATGAACCTTATCTGTGCGCCGTGTGTCAATCTTGGATGTGACCAGACGGGATGTCGCGGAGATTTCCCTACAATTGCCGCCATGTCCCGGTTGACATTTGGCGCCGGCGCTTTTGTCCCTTCGAATAAAGAAAACCTGGAGAATTTCCAAAGGCGGCGGTGCTCCAGTAGAGGCTTTGCTATTTGCTCACGTGGATAGGAATGGAAACAAACCAACTCACTTATGAGCACGGCTCCAGGCTGACGGCCCCGATGGTTCAATCTAATAAGCAGTCACTGGATATCATGCTGGGATGAAAGACAAGATGTGGCCCCGCCATGTCTATTTATGTCACAGTGACTTTGTCAAAGCTAGTGTCTCTGTACAATAATAGGCTTCACAGGTCTGTAATACTGCGAAAACCGCATTAAACTCTTATGATCGGTTGAACCTCCACTGACGCTAACATACGAGGACAACCGAAGATACCGTGTGTCCACTTCATGACATGTTTGTAAAAAGACAATTAGGATCAGAGGGGGGCAGCTGGGTGTGTTTAGCACGTCTGCCTCACAGTTCAGGAACCGCAGTTCAAATCTACCTCGCTCCGGCCTTGCTGTGTGGAGTATGGTTGTCCGTCTCTGGCAACCAGTTCAGGGTGTCCCCCGCCTACTGCCCGAAGCCAGCAGGGATAGGCATCAGCAAGCCTGCGACCCTTGTGAAGATAAGCGGCTATAGAAAATGGCTGGATGGATGGATAAGAGGATAAATGTAAAAAAAAAAAAAAAAAAAAAAAGGTAAACTGACTTGGCTCAGCTCAGTTTGGGAAAGGTTCAGAAGTGTAAAAGGAACTGACCAAAACCACATTGAAGACATTGATTAAAATAGACCATGTAGAGCAGTGGTCCCCAACCACTGGTCTATGGATCAAATGGTACCGGGCCGCATGGGCCACACCCGAAATAATAATGTTTTGGAACTGATATAGTTTATGCTTTAACAGTTCATTCATTTGTGCTTTGTTTGGCTCGATCTTTGTTTTTTGGTGCCACCTCTGGCCGCTGTTGGTATTACATTTTGTAGTGAGGAAAGATTGTGTTGCTACAATTGAACGCCGTCAGTCGGTGACGCACACGTTGTTCTGTCTCTGTGAAATCTGACTCACGAGTGTCTGTAAATTGTACTAATTGTAAATCATGAGAATGTTGTCATTTATGTTGTCATTTATGCCCAAAACGAGTTTGTATGTATCTTGATATGTTGACAAAGTAAAGAAGACCACTTATGTCCGAGACGATACTCACGACCAAATTCAGTTTTACACAAAATTAGAAGGCATGGGCTTATCTGCTAAATGTAGTGTGAAAAGGCTTTAATGCTATACGGAAGTTAGTTAATTTATTTCATTAACCCTAAAAAGGAATTGAAGTGTCTTTTGTTGACTTGTCGCTGGTCACTGAAGGAGTCCTCCTCAGGACTGTCAGCGCAGGAGAGCGGCAAGCTTGTCAGACAGGGCGAGCATAGAGAGGCTCGTGGCCGATGATTCGCCGACAGCTCCAAGTGGCTGTCGTCTTAAATTTGTCGCTGTCATCCGTCACCGCCGCCAACGGCGTCTCGCCCCACCACTCATGCGTGTGCGAGAGGCCGCTTGTCAAAGGTGAAAATGATACTTTGCCCAATTTTTTTTCTCCTCCGTCGTTTATAATTGGCTCGTTCTCCGGAGGCTGCCGGACGACCGCGAAGAGTTTGCAAAGTGCTAATGAAGAAAATTAGCAAAGACAGCTGTTGTCAGCTCTGAATCTTGCCCCCATGAAAGTACAAGGAAACTCAAAGATGAAGCGATACATTTTAATGTGGAAAAAAAAAATCCTGTTTGTAAGTCTTTGTCTCAGAAATGCTAGCTTGACTACAGTGAACCCCCATTTATCGCGGGGTACAGTGAGTTTCACTAGTATTATCATATATTTATTAATCAGTTAAAACTGGTTGGTTTCACCAAAAATACCATTCTATCCAAAAAGCGGAGGCATTCCGATATTTATGAAAAGTAGTATGAAGCAGATTGATGACTAACACAAGTACATTTTTTCACAAACTGTGAAATGACAAACAAGATAAGACCGTGTTTTTAATGGTAAAATATTTATAAACCAATATACAGCTAATCACAGCGCGGTGAGTATAACATAAATAATTTACACTATTCAAATACAGTATGAATTGCCTAAACTTGTCCATTTCTTCCTCTCAACCATTGGCATTCACTGCATGATCTTATTCTTCAACTCAAAAGCTGTGCTGATCTCATATCCAAAGCAATATTTCCAAAGCTATCAGTTAAAAAACTTGACAAATATAAAAATAATCATTCAAGGGAGTGCATAGGTTCGTGCCAGAAAAAAAAACCCAACATCCTTGCACCAAAAAAAAAGGAAAAGCAACTGTTTCAACAGATTTTTAGTATTGATAGAAACAAAATTTCTCAGTAAAGGGTAAAAGAACCCCCCCCCCAAAAAAAAGACTTGTTTTGAATGTGTCATTGTATGCGAGCCAGAGTCCAAACTGCCAAACTGTCCAAACTAGAAAGTCTAAATACATTTGCTAATTCATACTCCTAATAAATATTTTACTTACTTTTTTTTTTTAAAAAGTACAACGCTTCTGTGTGATCAAACTGATTGCTCGCAATGAATTCTATTCACTTTTCTTCCAATGGATGCACACATTAGTCTAATTTTATTCTGTTCATTTATTATGCTCTC
>NC_142388.1:10677500-10705000 GCF_059441005.1 Hippichthys cyanospilos | reverse complement strand
CAATTTGCTGGCTAATTGCGAGGCGGCGCGTTGCTCCGCTCCTCCACCGCGTCAACTGTTATTTCCCACTAGGACGTAATCGGATGACTGTGAGGTGTAGCAGAGGGAGGTTACAATCACATTGTCTGGTGTGTGTGTGTGTGCGGTAGGCATGTCTGTGTGTGGTCTTTGTTGCTGCCTTGAATCTGAGGCCTAGGTGACATTTATAACTTAAAGAGAATTTATTAAGTGAATTTGCACACAACACTCCAGGACCATGACATATTCCCCACTTCCATATTTCCATGACTTCAAAGTTGTATGGGTTTGTTTCACATTCGTGTTGCATGACATTGACCGACTTACAGCAATGACAGTCGCTGCATAGCTACAGTAAACGACAGCACGAATCTGATTTTCATCCATGGATGTATGTTTTGTTGTGTCAGTACTGTTTCTGACTACTGCTAACATCTGTGTTGCATCCACCAATCTAGGTACCCTATTTTCTGCACTATAAGGCGCACCTAAAAGCCTCAAAAAAGCTGATGGTGCGCCTTATAATCAGGTGCGCCTTTTCTATGATCAATATTGAGCTTGGGATTTGTCGATGGGGAATGAACTGATAAAGTAAGCTTTACCTGTTTTTTGTGTGTTTACAGTTGAACAATGTTGGTCATATTGACATTGAGTTATTACGCTATTGAGAGTTTAGAGTTATTATTTGAGTAATTACTGTTATTACTTTGAGTATTACTATATTGTGATTGAAAAAGTTTTAAAATATGCCATTAATTGAGGGTGCACCTTATATATAGAAAAAGTTTTAAAATATGTCATTAATTGATGGTGCCCTTTATAAATCGAAATAGCTTTAAAATATGTCATTAATTGAGGGTGCGCCTTATAATCCGGTGCGCCTTATAGTGCACAAAATATGGTAGTCTATTTTAATCAATTTTATTCTGTTCTGAACCTATAAATTGATAATCACAGGACCATTGAGTTGGGTTCGCAATGACAATCATGATCTTCTTTTTATCTCCAGGTTTCATATTTCATACCTCGTATTTGATTTCATCTCAAATAAATGAGCATTAAAAGGTCCATTTCTGGTTGTAGCTCTACCATGTCTCAGACTGATGAGGTAAACATGAGAATGATGAGAAGCGATCAAAACATTACTATTTTACATTGGGTTATTAGCGTACATGAATATTTGAAAGGCACTTCAACATTTTTTACACTAACAATAATCTCCACTGGTGAGACTGGAAGAAGCATTCTCTCATGTAAATAATGACTACCGTAGTGAGTCAACTTGCTTTAATGAATGAATGAAACTATTACATTAAAAGTAGAAATAAACGGCATGAAAGAAAGCGACTGCAGAGCAGACAAACTACATTTGGATTATTCGCCGACGTTTGGATGATATGATGTTCTGCCATTAGCTGGGAAAGATCAAGTTTGTACAGTATGCATAATGTACAGTCAAACGGTTCGTACATCTGTACGTGCATCTGGCTTCTGTTCGATGCCGTGCTTAATTAAGGGCCAAATCATGGTGTTTTTTTACTTTTAATAGTTGCTTTTTCCATTCGTATTAATCGTGAAATGGCGTTCGAGATGAGAAGCTACGGATAATTCAGTGGCAACTTCAGAGGAACATACTAGCAATAATGCACATGAAATTAGTTTTTTTGTTTTGTTTTTGTTTTTTTAAATGGACATTTTTGTTAACACTTATATCAACAGCATACACTTATTTTGTGAAAAATCATTATATATATATATATATATATATATATATATATATATACAGTGGGCCCCCGGGTTACGAACTTAATCCGTTCAGCGGCTACGCTCGTATCTCGAATTGCTCGTATAGCGGGCAATCCAAACCCATGTTAATTCGTGAATGCGTGCAACGCGCGCCGAAGCCTTCGGTAAAAACGACACACTGTATACATATATTAAAATTGAGTGACAAAAGCTGCTGTACGCTTGCATTATATAATAAATACAATGGATAAATAACGTTTACCTTTGAAACGACGAGACTTGAGCTGGGTGTAAGCAGAGGGGGGCAGAGTCTAACACTCAAAGTTATTACGGCGTTAGATATGCTATTGGTCTTACAGTGTTACAGTAACTCTTTCAGTCAGGGTGCAAATCACGCAGATACTAAAACATCATCCTCTTATTTCTTTCTTTACCGCTGCTAGTAATTTTAGAAGCTATGTCTAACAGATAAAGTTTGCAAAGTCTTCACAACATTCCGTTTTTCACTAATTTTCTCTCCTTCCTTCCATCCTGTCCCATCAAGCTAGATAAAGGCGTTCGGCCAATAGCATATCGGCATTTCTGTGATTGACGTGTGACGCCGGCCAATAGCATCTCCGTGAGTGAGACCGGGTGACCTTAATCGACCAATAGCATATTCGCATCTCCGTGACTGACTGATAATTATTCGCACTTTTTTTTTTTAAACGGTTGGAATGTATTGACAATTAATTTAAAAAAACACACACATTTAAACCAATGACAATTCTTTGTCCTGCAATCGGCACATTTAATTTCATGTCAGCTGTTTTTCCCTTTAGCTGTACAAACACTACACTTAAATGGTAATATATATTTAGACACCGTGAGTGAGACAGTCAGTGTGACGTTGTAAGACCAATAGCGTTTACGTTACTGCCACAAGTATCTACTGATGATTGATGATGTTGCTACAGTTGATTTTATTGACGAAATTAAACGAGAACATTTCTACATACTCAATGGCCGGCATGTCGAATTGCTCGTAAGGCGAGAGGTTTGTTCGTAAGCGGAGGACAAAAATCTCCCTGATCCACGCTCGTAAGGCGAATTGTTCGTAAATCAGGGTGCTCGTAAGCCGGGGGCCGACTGTATATATATATATATATATATATATATATATATATATATATATATATATATGCTACTCAAAGTCAAAAGGGATAGGCACCAGCACCCCTGCGATTCTGCAAATAGTGAGGATAAACTATAGAAAATGGATGCACCGATGGCTGGATAAATGTGCGTGCACACTAAATGTTGATCATCTTAAGGCAGCTCCATACAAACTTCTGGAACGCATGATTTTCCTTCTCATTATTACCTATGGGAGAAATCGTTTTGAAATAAGAACAACCAGAAGTCAGAGTTTTTTTTCTATAGGTCATGACATGGACGAGAAAGGTGGGGTTCCTTTTCAGATTTTTTTTTTTTTTTTTGACAACTGCTATTTTTGTTGTTAGTGTTACAGGTTGAAAACGTAACATAGACCTACAGGGGCTCGTTTGCACCGTGTCACATGTCATCTCCACCAGCTCCAGACTACATCGAGAACACCTTAATGAGGGCCAACTCGTTGTGTGTGAATGGTGTGTGCCTGCATTGTGTGTGTAGTGTGGGGGTGGGCGGTCGTTACTCGTTATTTAAAGCTGGGTGAGAGCTAATTAAAGCATCCTAATAGCCGCTATTGTCAAGTCATTCATAGAGCGCTATCAGGATGCTACAGCGGTTATTGCACTTAATGCTAGCACGGAGGCATACTTGACGGTGATGCAGACCTCCCCCAGGAACACACAAACACACTTATGTACGCACATAGACACACACACAAACACACTCGATTTCTGAGTTTTTTTTTTTTTTTTTGTACTCGCTCCCGAATATATAGGGCCTCATTTCATTGGCTTAACGACCTCATTTAAATGAGCTTAATGAAACGCACTGAAATACAGGCACGGCCACACAATGTCACGCACACGCATCTTGTACACGCGCATAAACACACTATGTCTTCATTATGAGGCCTGTCCGGTCCCCTGTGGAAACAACACAACTTATTTATTGTCTCCTTTCATTTCTTTCTGAGTTATATTAATGGTGTTGGCCTAACAGGTTGCATCCATAAACTTTCAATTGCTTTTTGAACAGCATTGTGGAGCCAAACAACAGAATTGTGTGGGCCCCATGTAGCAAAAATGTGAAGCGGCAGTGAGGAACTGCTTTAATCAACCTACAGAATGTAGATCAAATAAAAAAAGCACAAGACAGAATGTCCAACAAGGATTATGGGTTGTGTATCGCAAATTGGTGGTTGTGGCAGGTTGGTCAACTATATGCAACACAGATGTGAAGCAGTTAAAAAACTGTACTCATTCATATTATTATTATTGGTAGTTTAACCAATAAACCTGCAGATAATATAGTCAAGTGGTCCTGGGCTCAAATAGGAATATCCAGCAATACATCAACTTTGTTAACCATGCAACACTTATGTGAAGCACTTTCAGGAAACAATGAATGAAATCTTAGTTTGGTGCAAGGGTGCAAAACCAAGCGGCAAATCCACACTAACGATGTTTTTGATGGCAATGGTAAATGTGAATGAAATAAAACAGATGGAAAGCGCTTGCTAGAAACAGAGCTGATACAACTAAGGCGGTGCATATGTTCGATATGTCTAATTAAAAGACAGTATAACTGAACTGAGTATATTGTACAAGTTTCTGAGATTTAAAAAAAAAAGTTGAAGACTGAGACCAGATTTGGACAAGTGACGGAAAATCAATATTCTGCAACTGAGACTGCAACCTGACAGCTCAATAAGCTCTGGGAAAAAGGAGGGTGTTCTTTCTTAGTCCACCGTAACTCCTTGAACATCCCGCCTTTCCTTCGGGGACTTAGCAGCTCAAGGCGCCTGGGTTGTTTCACATGACGAGCTCCCGCCGACAAAGAGAAGGGGGATTGCCGGCGTGCCGCCTGGAACCTGCTCTGGTGCTCCGACAAGACCACGACCAGTCCGTCTGTCCATCTGGCCTCCAGCGGCATCATTACCTCGTTCGGGTACAATAAAAAAGCTTATGCGTGGGCATCTCGCCGGAAAGTCCCCGGAAAGCTCTCCATCGCATGCCGTAAAACTGACTTATTGAAGGTGACCGGTGTTGGGAAGTAACACGGTACAAATACCGCAATTCCCCAAATATAAAATGCACTATTTTTTTCCCCAAAACTAAGGACAAAAGTTTGGGCGCTTCCTATAAACGGTAATGTCAGTTAGCTGTTTGCAGCAGGTGCCAGTTAAGGCATTATTTTCAAAAAAAGAAGCGAGCAGACTGAACAACCGTCCAAATCCATCTTTCCTTCACACACAGGAATATTACTAAAACTGAGAGGATTGTTTAAAAGTTATGAAGAGTAGCAAGGTATGCAGCCGAGATCTCCGGTTAGAGAACGTGGAAATGTATTCCATTATTAACTACGGTCTTTTGGCACACACATCATCACAAACTTGGTGAAACATGGATGCTGCACAACTTCCGGTAGTTATAGTAAAACAAACTCGCATCGCGAAGAAAAGGAAACAACTGCTACGAGCGCATTCAGTTACACTGGCGAGTCTTTCACTGATCACTCACAAGTTTGAAAACAAACTTAATGAATTTAAAATTAAAAAACAAAATAGAAACCAGTGTTTTCAACAACAACAACAACAACAAAAATGGCAGTGAAATTACAATTTAGATTCATAAAACTGACCTGCATTGTTGCTAAAACGCCCTTTGTTTTTATATTTGAGGTCATAGCATAGCATTTAGGACTGCATTTTAAACATGCTTATTTTGATATTATTATACAGCCATACAGAAGAAGTTTGAACGTAATTGTAGTTTGTAGTGTACTTTATTTGTTACGATGCACAGAACATAATTCATTTAAAAAACTAACACTAAAATGAATCAATACGGAACTAAAATAAAGCATTTCTAAAAAGAAAAATGAACTGGCAAACTGGTTCTAAAAACATTAAAACAAATAATATAAAATATATATATTTCTCATGAATACATAGTACTTTTGTCACCTCTGGAGTGAGAGGACGAGAAAACTTCACAGGAGGCAATACCTGACTTTTCATTTGCTTGTAATTTGCATGAATAAAGAGCTCAGCTGTTAAGCCTCCTCGTTGTCACACTAGTTTTATATTTGGCTGCAGTGTGGAAGAATTTTTTTCTTCCTTTTTTAGGAGCGCGACTCATTTATGTAAGTGATTAATCGTCTTATGAATATTAACGCTTTTGCACCAAGGTGTGACCGCCACATTTTTCTTCTTCTACTCTTCAATTATCACATGAAAAACATGTCAGATAAAGAAAAAAACAGTCTCAGTTTTCATGGGCTCCTGTTAAAGTGTTTCTTCATCACCTAAAAGGCAGTAATAATACTGATGTCTTAATCAACCTGACCTTTATTTCATTAATAATATCAACTAGTATTCTTTACAGCGCCAGTTCGAGTACCTCTATGAGTATTTCTGGTAAGCACTTTGGGGGGTACATGAGATTTGAACAGGGTTTCTGCAGGTATCAGCAAACAACACATTTTAAAATTAAGTGCAGGTATATTGAAACACAAAGCAATTTATAACTAAATTGGATCTTTATTTTTATAGTTTTACACTACAGATAATCCGGAAAAAAATGATACATGTTCTTTTTGGGGAGTACATCAATTAAAATAGGTTGAGAACCATTGCTTTAGTTTTAATGATATGACTAGGGGAAAAAATAAAAAATAAAAATACAATACAGCTGTATGACTTTTGGCTTTAAGATGCAGTCTGGTTCAAAATAAGTGCTTTTTTTTGTAACTACAGAGCTGTATCTAAGGTTTGTCTCAATTTTAAGAAGGCATATCGTTCACTATGTCTACTAGCCAGAGGCTGTTTGCCCTTGAGTTCAAAACTGTTAAATTAGCTGAGATTTTAATGGCCCCGCTTGCTTCAATCTAATACTTTTAAATCCGTTGATACGAAAAGTCACAACTTTTTGCGTTAACGCAGCTCTAACAGTTCATAAATACTGCATATTGACTTTTTGTTTCCATCTCGGCCCTTGGGTCAAAGTGATCCCACGGTGCCTCCCGTTTAAAGCATTTGATTTGTAACAAGGCAGTTAAAAATGATGTGGACGCATCTTGTTAAACTTTTACGATGTTTGCATGAACTTAATATTGCAGCGAACGCTTGCGAGTGGTGTTTTTATGTCGATGCGCATGGGTTCTGTAAGAGGAGGGCATGATTTTTTTATGAACGTTACCACGGCGTGGAAAATCGTTGACAAATAATTAACGGAGCGACTTGGGATGAGGGGGAGGGGGGACTGCGCTGCGGATTAACTACAGTCTGCTGTTCCGTGCGGTTAACTTTACATCGGTAACGGACAATAACGCCAGATGGTGTGCTTGTAACACGCGCGCGCACACACACAGGTGAAAATAAACGGCAACTTGTCCCATGTCACACCAATCCACAGTGTGATTGGTTGTGAAGCTTATGGAGCATCGCTTTTACACGTGTCGGAAGTTCCCAATAGGAATTCCCAACCCGCTAGCGGCTTTTATCCGATTTGACCGAACGGCAGAGGGGAACCGAGATGGAGAGCCAGGCACCGGAGGTGTTGGCCGGCTCCCGAGACGCCCGTGTTGTAATTAAAGCCGAGACGAGCGCTTTGCCTTTTAGACACGGTTTGCTCTCTGTTGCCCGTTTAGCAAAAAGCTGTTGAAAAGCACCGAGCAGACAGGGAAGGTGATGAAAATGTTATGGTTCAAAACAAATACAATAGGTGCCTGGAAAGGAATGTCGCCTAATTGCGCTTGAATGATGACACCGGCTGTGGCGGGTGTTGGCAAGAACTGGCGGGGGAAGCGTGTAACAATTGGGCTAACGCCAACGCAGATTACAATTTGCAACCCGTGCGTTCAGGGGGAACTTAAATTACAACAGTCGTGTTTACCTCCCGGGAGAGCGGATCGATGCCATAAAGGTCGTTTTTAACCATTGAGCTAACTTGGACAAAGTGAGACAATGTAAAGTAACTGCATGAATTGCATAAACACGCCTTCTGCATCTCACGGTTTAGCAACCACTGGGAGTTTAAGATCAGTCCTGAGCCCAGCTTTTCATCCGACCATTGGCACAACTAAACCGCTATGGGAGAGGATTAAGTCACAAAATGTCAAGTACAGATTCATGACCAGAGGATACCTACAGAGAGTTTTTTCCCCTTATTTCAGAATGCTGAAAAAAATCCTGAAACTCCAACCCAGGAGAATTTAGAATAGCTGGCTTTAAACACGGCTGAGAGGAATTCAACAGGTTTAGGATGAGTTTAAGTCAGGAAAAGGAGAGTTTTCACCTACCTATCCTATGAGGTTATGCGGTTGTCACAGGAATTCCAGGCAATAGGTCAAGGAAATAAAATACCCTTTTGGGGGTATTTAGGGTGAGTAATTAAAAGATAGTTGATTTTCAATGATAGAGGCCCATTAATACCTTTTCAAAACCTTTTTTTTTTTTTTTAATAAAAATTGTGGCATATATTACTTGTTTATGAGTCTCAAATACTTGGAAATTACTTTAAAAATACCCACTTCCATAGATTAGTAAATAAACAATAATAATAATAATAATAATAATAACAATAATGATGATACTACTACTACTACTACTACTACTACTACTACTACTACTACTACTAAAAATAATATTAATAATAATATAAACGTGCCAGAGAAGTGAAAATGATCACCAAACGCCTACAATATATAGTAATCAGTGTAATTTATAGTAACACACACATATATCACAAATTATCAATCTATTTCCGCAGTACTAGATGGTAATTTGAGGAGCAATTGTACAATGCAACCTAGCTTGTTGACAGTGGGCCCAGCACTGGCTTCCTGTGTATGGAAAAGTAGCTAAATGCCACTAAAATATGTCGATAGGTGTGCAATGAACCGCTGGGATGCCATTTCATTTTATTGCTACATTTTCTATACACACTACCAATTTTTGAAAAGCTATGGATGCATTGTCCCAACGGGAGTGAAAGTGTTAAATTGTTATGTGGCAGGAAACATTCTGGTGAAATACGGCTAGCATCGAGGGTAAAATTCGGGTTACTGTACTTTTTCCTTTGTTTTACTCCTGAGGCCATTGTACATCTTGTGCATACTCAGCAACGCTAGAACAAAAATCATTGCATAACAATTCCGATTTATACAAGTATCTATGTGCCGCGGTGAAAAAGAGGTTAGCTCATTAGACTTACAGTTTTGAAATTCTGGGTTTCAATCTCAGCTCCAGCCTTCGTATGTTACATTCTTTCTCGAATAACCGTTTTATGTTTTTAGTTTTTTGATGGAGCTCTTGTATAGTATTTATAGTGTGTTGATAATGAGGCTATTGGTGGGTGTACAATAACGCTGCAAATGTACATGAATCACTCGCGGCGTTGCTCATAACAACGTCGGCATACTGTACGTCCACAAAGTCATAAACATCTCAAATCATTCAAAGCGTTCTGCCTTTACTTTCTTGTTTGTTTGATTTCACGGAGAAGTCAGACCATCATTGCCTGAAGGTTATTTGCATAATCAAAGTGGGAAAATAACTGCGGAAGCTCGGAGGACGCGCCTGGCTCTTGGCAGACAGAGAAAATGAGGATGGAAGGGGAAAAAAGGTTTGGCGAGAACCGAGGCGTTGACGGGAGCGGTTCGGATGGCGAGCTCCGTGAGACAGGCGGAGGCCAACCGTGACGACCGGCGAACAGAGAAACATTTCCGAGGGAAAGGAAGACGGGAAGCTAACGCCTTTGAGGAACTTGACAGAAAAGGCGGGCCGGGAGTTTCTTACCTTGGTTGACCCAGAGACGACCGAGCCCGCCGCCGCGATGCCTCGCTTGACCGCCGCTTCGCCGCCGGATGTCGTCACCACGACGGCGGCCGGCGTGGGGAGCAGCGACGGGATGACGGGGAGCGGAAGGAGCCCCGGACGGTTGTTGCCGTTGACGACGGCAGAGGCACAGCTATGATTGGCTCCCCCATTGTGGAGGCCTGACAGGCGGATGTCGCGCCGCTCCCAGGGTGCCCGGTAGTCCCGTTCGAAGCGGTGGTGGTGGCGTGACATCACTTAATCGTCCTCCCGGAGGGAACAGCAAGGGCAGGCCTGACGGACAAACAAATTGAAAGGTCGGATCGGGGTTGAATTGCTAACCTTTATTAGGTGCGTCTTGTATTGTATGGAAAGTATTGCAGGGATTAAAAAACACATGTACGCACACGCGCGCGCACACACACACACAAACACACGCTTTCGTTCCCTCAATTTTGTAAATATGTAGTCTAAATATTAAGAGATCATACAATATTGATCAAAATTTTGTACATACAATTGTGTGTGCTTATATATATATATATATATATATATATATATATATATATATATATAGTTTCCGAACTCCCTCTTTTACGAGCTTTTCATCTTACGAACGTGGACCGCTGCGTTTTTAGACCCCCTCTGGCGCACAAACCTTTCGTTTTACGAACAATCCTACATGCCGGTCAGTGTGGTCGAACTATTTTTTTCGCTTTGTTGCATCAAAAATAACTATTTTCGCATGTCACGGTAACGGCGATATGCTATTGGTCTTATAATGTCTCAGTCACGGTGTCAGTCACGGAGATGCGGATATGCTATTGGACGATTAAGGCACAGCTGGTCTGTGTGTTGTGCAAACTTTATCTGTTAGACATGGCTTCTAAAATTGCTGGTGGCGGTAAAGGACGAAGTAAGAGGATGATGACAATAGAAACGAAGCAGGAGATAATAGAAAAAATACGAAGGAGGCGCACGCATAGTTAACCTTCCTCGTGAGTATGGCCGTAACCTCTCGGCAATCTAATGTATTTTTTTTCAATATGTGTATTCATTTAACACTTTGTTGTAATATGCCTAGTATATTAATAGCACTACTTAGTACTACTTAAAGTACTATTTATTTCTGTTGTTTGTTGTGGGATTGTTTGGTAATAATTTTGCAATTACTGTACTTCCAATATTAGTTATAACATCAGTAATATTTATTCATATTGTATTTTTGTAGTTTGTTTACAGTATTTGAGCGTCAATGCTCTGGCGGTGTAATTTTGACTTCAGCCACTTACTCTAGGACTGAAATCCCTGATGTCTTTCTTTGAGAAATATTGCAATACTAATGATCACTAAAATCATGAAGCACTTTCCCTATCACTGAAACGAGGAGTTAGCAGTGGGTACAACTACTAAAATAAGCGTTGAGATGTCACTCAAATGCTCACTCAATTTTTTTTTCCCCATCCCTTCATTCTCCAGCCGCCTGCCTGCCCGCCTGCCGCAGCCCCCCCTTTAATAACCTTGAATTTTCTGAGCGGCTACAGTTGTATTACCTCTAAAAATATGTGAGGCGTAGAGAGGAACACGGTGCTCGTCCGGCGGAACAATGACGGCGGTTTTTGCCAGCTAATATTCTCCCTTATCTCTACCGCTCCACACCTCAGCAGGGAAAGAATAGGGCAACGGGGCAATTCTAAATAGGTAAGGAACAAACATGGGGAGAATATAATGTAAGTACACACATAAACACACACACACACACACACACAATATATATATATATATATATATATATATATATATACACACATATATATAGATACATATATATATATATACACACATATATACACACACACACACAGTGATGCTTCCTACTTTGCGGTCTCAGATATTGCAGTCTCAGTACTTCACGGGTTTTTAAAATATATTTAAAAATATTTCAAAATAAAAAAAAATTCTAAAAAATTTAAGAAATGCGCAAAAATCGAAAAAAATTGAAAAAAGCAAAAAAGTACATTATACAGTACTGTATTCATCAAATAACTAAGTAATATTAGGTAATACCTATGTTAAGAATTCTTCAAGCGTTAAGAGTTTGTGACTTTTTTTTATCTTATTTTGAAATGAATGCTTTTAATTTGTCGGGTCGCGTTGCATTTCCGTTTCCTGTTTTACATTCTCTGTGCGTCATTCGGCTTGTTACGGTGTTACGCCTATGTTTAGTAAGCGATGAGTGTTTATTCTGTTTATGTGTTTGTTTGTGTTGAGGTTGCACTTTATAGTTAGTAGTTGTTGTTAGTTGTTGCTAACCCGCTAATTTCGGCTAAAAATACAGTCAATTCATAGATTAAGTGTTTACATGTTAGTTGGCTGACTTTAAGATTGTTGTTGATTTATGATTCAACAGATACTACATGATACACTATACATGAGCCAAATTAAATGTGAAGTTCAACTTGCATACTCTCTTACCGGAGTCTTGGTGCAGAAAACCAGTCCTCAGAACAAATTCTCAACAAACTAAGTAATATTAGTTATTTAATGAATATACAATAATGTTAATGAGGATAATGTAATGTTAAATAATAGGAGAAAGAAAATCAAATACGCAAAAAATACCAAAAAAAAAAAAAAAAGGATTGTTTCTGGTTACGGCGGCTATATTGGGGCGTACATAGAAATCTAGGAACTGATACCCTACTTCGCGGGTTTCAGACTTCGTGGGGGTTGACACCCCCCATTAACCGCGAAATAGGGGGGGGATCACTGTGTGTGTGTGTGTGTATATATATATATATATATATATATTTATATATATATATATATATATATATATATATACACACACACACACACACACACACACACACACACACACACACACACACACAGTTCAAGGAGTTCAAGCCCGAGTGCAAATCCACCTCGCTTCAGGTGGAGTTTGCATGCTCTCCTCGAGCCCGCGTGGGTTCTCACACACACTAACAGACACGCACATTGTGTGTGTAATATTGTGATCACAACCATATACGTGTCTTGTGCAAGTGGCAGCTGCATGATGGGTGTTACCCAAACAAAATCCTGCTACGTTTGCATTTGTGTGAGACGAGCAGATGGATTTGAGCTTCCTAATTAGCGAGCCTTAAAGTCCCTGTATAACTATGAGGCAGCTTTTTAAAGGTCTGCATGCGCGTGTACAGATCGTGTTCATGTGTGTGTGTGTGTGTGTGTGTGTGTGTGTGTGTGTGTGAGAGCGTGCGTTTGTGTACACAAACTGGAGGCTCATAAGGCCTAGCGAGGAGGAGGGAAACCAGACACCCGGCACACCTGTGCGCTCTGCCAGAATGGATAAAAACTTAAATTCATCACTACCACCAAGGGGATGCGGTGCCAATAGGCATTCAGCCATTTTGCGTCACATCCAATGAACTACAATGGGAGGAAAATGTTGACAGTCCTCCGAAACAAGGGATGACAACATAACACAAAAGCTATTTTCGTTGCAGACGAATTGTTGCGCTAACTTTTCCAGTCAGGGGGCCCTCACCCCATTCACTAGTCCGTATTGTAGCTTTAAACACAGAGAATGAGTTTTAGGCATTGATGCCGCTAACTTTGTCATTCAGGGGAACCTCAATCCATTCACTAGTCCATATTGTGCTTTAAACTCTTACAATGATTTGTGGGCATGCTGATGTACTGAAGCGCGAACTATCATCATGGGGAACTTCACTCCAGTCTCTCGCCTCCAGTGTGTGTTGGAGTTTGTGCACTATTACAATCATTCAAATGATTTGCAGATGTGATAACTTTGCTAGCTAAGAACCTCACACCATTATCCTGCTACCAATCTTTGCTGTAGCTGTATAACAATATTGCGATAGCTCAAAAGACTTACAAGGGTGATGATCATTTGATGCGTTAACTTTGTCAGTCAGGGGAACCTCATTCCATTAATTCTTAGACCTTAGCCATACGGAAGCCCGCAGAAGCAAGAAAGCAGGAAGTTCCCACTCGATACTTTGGACTAACTGTGTCCGCGCCTTCTTCTGTCATTGGATCTAATTATTGTTATGAGTTTGGCTGTAATTACGAAAAAAAGAATGGATGAAGAAGATGATGTTGTGCGCTGTAAAATTCCTGATCATAAGGCAGCAATGGAGATGGCATCAAAAATCCTTCTTTATGCACCAGAGAAACACCAGACATCAGCGATGATCGACGGTAGTTACTTGCAATGACTAACGCAACTGTATGATATGCAGGCAAACATTTTTTAAGCAAAAAAAATGAAGCCAACACAACTCAAAAATCATTTTTTTTCACAAGCTGGCCAAAACAACATTATAAATACAGTACAGTGTACAACACTGTAGTTAAGTACAGTACTGTACTGGCATTATTTTGTATACAGTACAGTATTTGGACCATGTTTTTGCATTTTCCAGTCTTGTGTCCATATATGTTTCTGGTGTTGTTTATTTCTTGCCAAATGACAAGCTTGCCGGCGCGTGTCGGTGTGTAAACACTGATGGGAGGTGATTAGCAGAATTTTTTTTGCTTAATAAATAAATCCTGCCTGGCGACACATTGTGCGTTCATTATGTACACTGAAATCATGCAGGAATACGCATGAAGAAAGGAGGAACGCGACAGATGGATGCTAGCAGCCAGCAAATGGCATTCAGCAACAAAAAAAAGTCAATGTGGTGCACGCCTGCGTGTGTGCGTGGTAGCACGCTAGCATATGTGTGTTAATGCGTGTGAAATGTGCAATGTTTGCTTTTTGCCGCCACAAACCGAATCGGCCTGCTACCAATACTCCCATGGAGGACAGGCTCTATTTCCAATCTGTGGTCGTATTTACTTCTATTGACCCGGTGGCAACTCTGCTTCACGCACACACGCGCACACTCTCTTCACTAATGATCAATTCATCCATCAGGCGAGCGTGTGCACTACAAATGAGCCTTGCCGAAAGTGGATCTGCTGTAAGTTCTAGGAGAACAAGATATTGCTGTAAATGAGCAGCCCCCATGAGATGCTAGCACGCACACACGCACGATACTAATCCCGAACGCGCACACACAATAATACACACACACAAAGCAGTGAATATGCGGAAAGATCCTCCAAGACAACACAATGTTCATCCTGACATTTAAATAGAGCAGCAGTGCAGGAGTAGAAACGTCAAAAAAAAAAAAAAAAAACACACGCACGCGCAGCCACGCGCACGCACAAGCAATTAAAGGGCAAACATGCCCTGAAACGGGAGCCATTTTTTTATGATCCTCTTCTGATTGGTTTGTTGACTGGAAAATGCAGGATTTTTATCAGCATTTGATTAGTTCTTTGAATACATAGTGGTGTGTGTGATACATTGCAATATTTGTTTTTATAACCACTGTTCCATGAAGACGTCAAGCATTTCGTCAGAGGTTGAGCCAACCAAGTAATTTGCAGACGAAAGCTCGGCTTGGTCTCGGGAGTTCTTCTGGGGGATAATCAAACATAGAAGAACGCCGCTTACCTGCCACACCGTTCTTGGGATTGATTCTTCGCATTAGTCACCGCAATTAATCCTGCCGCTTTGAGTAGAATTAGTACTTCTACTACAATTGCTACACCTCATTAGTGCTCCGGAAAGAAGCAGGCAGTCAGTAGTGGGCCCTGTAATAAATATAGGACATCTAGAAGGGAAAAAAAAAAAAAGATTTAAAAAAAAAAAAAAAAAGCCTGCGGGCAAAGCTGCTATTTTGCAGCCCAAATAGCTTGTGCTTGGGTGATTAATAGCGACGGAGAATGGCTTGGCTTAAATAGCTCCAGTTTAACGGGACAACTGGGAGGCGTTTGACTCAAAAACACATGTGAACTGTCAGGTGATCAGCGGCGAGGGTGGCTAATGCTATGCTAAATCCCATAACAAAAATGATCACCAGTTCATAGTAGCTAGCTAGCACTTGCTGCTTTGATGTGTTGGCTCATTCGCAGGGTTAGCAACATAGCTTCTAATGTGGCCAACAATTGACATTAAGGTTATTATATGCTGACATCACTTTTGGAAATCCTAATAGCAACAAATCAACTGATTGGATCCTCGACTTCGGTTTAGCCTGTTAGCATTTTGCATCTACCCTTAGCACATTAACTATAACCCAAACCTGAACACTAACTCTATCCTAAAACCGAACCTTCAATTCGAAGTGCAGTCGCTTTTTGTGATCTCCTAGCTTGTGCATGTAATTATTGAAGTTAGCAATACCATCACTTTTTGCTCAATTTCCTGTTTATTAGTTTCTGCTTTTCTATCTTTTTTTTTTTCTAGATTCTGTTCTTGTGACAAATCAGAGTGATTGATTTGAATTATTTTTCTGCACTCTAATCAAATGGTCAGACAAGAATATTGTTAACAAAGACATCAACCTAGGACTGAACCTTTAGTTCATTTAGCTCATTCTTGGGACCAGAAGGAGCAAACTGAAAGCAATTGTAGAGAGATTGACACTAAGTAAGCGCTGATTAAACAGTTGGCAAAGTAAATTTGGTTTTGAGGAAGAAGTAAAAGTGTCAACGTTCCATCACATTTGAAAACATGCCTTCTTCATCCATGTCTGCATCCAGACTGGTTCAACGTCCCAGACGAGACCAGTCCATCTGCCCCAAAACATGCATTCTCCATTCATCACTTCCTATATATATATATATATATATATATATATATATATATAATTTATATATATAGCAGGGAAAACAAAAGTGATTTTGCAAAAGTTCAAAAATTAGGTTGACATTGACACCATTTAAATACATTACATGTTATAAAGTTTGATTTAATAACATTTAAAAGCATAACGGCTAAATGTTCCTTCACCTTGTTTGTTTTAATCTCTGGACTTCACTAATTGACCGGAGTTTCCAGAGCTCAGCATCCTATAAATTTTTGTATTAATTTTCCATAAAATATTCAGACCCCAAACCATCCAGTGATTTATAGATCAGTAGCAGAATTTTAAAATCCATTCTACAGCTCACTAAGAGCCAACAGTGTTTTTTTTTTAATTATTTGAGCGATAGTACAAATACATTAAGTTGCTTTAAGGCAGTGCTTCTCGAATAGTGGGGCGGGCCCCCCTGGGGGGCGCGAGGTGATGCCGGGGGGGGCGTGGATGATCCCAGAAAAAGGGCTTTGTTTTCATGTGGAATGTAATTGCAATAAAGTAATCATTTTCATCATTTTCTTTCAGTTTCAGGCCCTTTGGTGCACTTGCTTCTTTTTTTCCATTTTAGACTAAGCTGTAACCCGTATAAGCGCGATAAAAATAATTAACAGTTGTTGAAAGTTGATTTATATTGCGTTTTTCTGTTGTTAGGGTTAGGGTTAGGTTACATGTGTAGGTATACTTAAACAATTTTCATCAACAATAATCTTATTTATAGTCAGTGCATCGACTGGGGGGGGGCGCAAAAAAGTTTTCTCTTTTCTAAAGGGGGCCTGGCAAAATATAGTTGAGAAACACTGCTTAAAAGTATGACAAAGTATGTCTGTTGATTTTGGACCAATTCAGACAGGCAAAAAGTTTAATCCAGAGCCTCCATGGGACGGGGGAATTGACAGATTATCGGAGCAGTGGGAGGAAGTTAAAACGTGTGAAAGCAAGAAGGTAGAGAAAGCAATCCCTGTTAATTAATCCAGTCAACTGTGTCTTAGTTTTGTTCATTCAAACAATAAGACCACTGGTGGGTTTAAAGACAATCACATGTTGACTTGCCAGTCTGTACCATGCTCAAGTACCATTAGTAATGTCTAAATTACAGTACGTGTGAAGGCTGGGCTTGGACTTGTCATGCAATGTCTTATCATGACTGTATGGCACTTACTTATATGAATAATACAGAAAATATATTTTTTTACATGACACGTGTTATAGACTGCTGATAATGAAGGATCCATAATTATTGTCTAATCTCTTTGGGAAAAGGTTTAGGGTTAGATTCTGGAATGGGTGGTTCGGATTGTTTTGGACTTTCGGGTTAGGATTTCAGGATTCAATTTAAACTTTGGGTTAAGTTTTAGTATTAGAATGAAGTACAGTATTTAGGTTGGCTTAGATTTTAGAGTACGTAATTGAAATGAATTAAAATCAAAATCAGTTGTTCCTGGAAGCTTAGGACTAGCTTTATTGAACGTCAGGAAAATGTTTGAATAAATGATTTCATGTACCGTTGCATACAACCTTGAATGCGAGAGGAAGTGGAGTAGCGGTTGCGTTTAAAATTGTATCCCATTTCAAAAGATCATCGTTGAGTGATTTTTCTACCTTTCAAAACGTGGCTCTTCAACTGAAATCCTCACTATAGACCGCGTTTGAGAATGATTACAGACCACCTAAATACCATTATGACTTTAATGAATTCAATGAACTGCTTTTCACTGTTTAGTTGGTTAATTAGTTCATTGGTAAATTTGCCACTCTCTGTTCCCTTATATCTTTGTGAAACAGAATCATAACTTCTCGATATTGAGGCTCGGCTTGAGTCTTCAGCACTTCAGGTCCTGTTTTAGGGTCATGATTAAATTTTAGGGGTGGCTCACGTCCTTTTGCCGAGCATCATTTGTAACGAATGACAAATTAGCATCGGAGACTGCTGCTAATGAGAGATTTTAATTATCGGCTAATCCACTGGTCATTTTGTGATGAAGGGATCAATCACCCAGTCGTTAAAATGTCAGACAATTGTCGGAAATGAGCTCTTGTGCTCAGAGCGGCGCAGCTGCTTGGCATAGAATGTCCTTTCTTTTACAGCAGTGGGAGAAGTCCATCTGTTCTCCACTTGACAATTTTTATCACAGTTTTACTTAATTTGAAAAACAAATACAGTATCTGTGCTGGCTGCTACTGCATTAAAAATCGTCTCGTTACCATTTTCAGGATTTAGGCCTCACACCCGGGGTCCTCTACGCTCCCCCAAACAAAGGAAATACCAGCATGTAGTTGTTTCTTGTTCAGAGTCTCCTAATCAATACCACTGAGCTCCTTTTTGGTCATTTGAGCGGCGCAGGTTTGTTCCCTCCCCGCCTCGGCCCGACTGTGTGCTTGGGCCATTAATCTGCTGAATCCCACTGCAGCCTCTCCAGGCGCTCGCCATGCGTATCTGAAAGGCCATGTCTTCATACCAATGTAAAACATAGACAAAGAAAGGCTTTTAGGCCAAGCGGCAACTCAGATGTGAGATAAGTGGTGGAAGAGAGAGGCTCTCCTGGGATTTTTGTGTCTTTGAAGGCCGTAGTGACAGAATTTTGAGCGATTGAGAGAATGGCGCCTACCTTACGACGACGTCTTGTGTGCACTTAAGATGAGATTTATTCTGTTAAGAATTCTTCAAGGGCTTCAGTTTGTAATATTTACTTACCTGTATATATTATTTTGAAAGTTGTGCTTTTAATCTGGAAGGTCGCGCTGTATTTTCATTTCCTGTTTATGTTCTCCGTCATTCTGCTCTTAGCGGTATTCGCGTTAACCAAGGCTGTGTTCAATAAAAGAAGGTAGCAGACTGAGCCAACGTCTGAGTCCATCCTTGTTCCCATGCAGGGGCATAAAGATTGATTTATTCTGTGTTAAGAATACTTCAGGCGTTTTAGTTTGTTTACTTATGTTTTGTTTAAAATACAGTTTTGAAAGGTCGCGCTATATTTTGTTTCCTGATTTACTTCTGAAGCTGATTGGCTGTCTCGCGTAATGTTTCGTGGTGCTCCTATTGACCAATCATGCCAACATGATAGACCGCAATTGAAATGCATCGCTTTCTACGCCAGTAGTCGATCTGAAACAAGCATTATTTTCACAAGCTACGCCGGTTGCGACACCCACCCAAAATCAACCCAAACCATAATCCAAACCCTTCCCGTTGTTCAGCTTCCTATCCCCACCACTAATAAAGAGAGTCAGCCACGCGAAAAGAAGAAAGGGAGCGGCAAACACTGCTGGACGACATCAGAGTGGCGCCATGAGATAAAGTGGAAGAAGATGATGAGGAAGGGGAGGCCAAATGAGAAGCGAGATGGAGGAGTGGTGGAAAAAAAAAACACACATGTTCTTTCATCAACACAGGCCCGCGCTAAATCACTTTCCTGGCAAGAACAGAGCGGCCGCTATCTCGCCTTTTTAATATGTTGCTAGAGTGACAGCGCGTGATACAAGATGTGAACCAGGAGGTGGGGGAGCTAGATGTGGAAGACAGGGTAGGAAGTGTCATGTGGACAAGGGGAGCTTTGTGTTAGGGCTTGAAATCACGGACTATTTCAGTAGTTTTTCCCCCAGTAATTTATATTTAATTTGCTCAGTGTAAGCTAGTAATAAAGACTAAGGAATGACAGACAGAATTTTCTAGGCCATTGTCAATTCTGGTATTTGACTGAACGCTTCTTTAATTGAGTTTTGATGTGTTTTAGTATCAGGTTTGTTTACAAATGGAGTGTTTGTGGACCTCAAGATAAGAGGGGGAAAAAAGGGTTGGCGTAAGTATCTTATAATAAAGTATACAACAGGAATCATCTTGAGTGTACTTGCATGTACACATTGTTGTTCTAGAAATTGGTTTTGGTCAGTGCTTCTCAATCATATTTTGACAAGCCCCCCCTTAGAAAGAGAAAACCTTTCGCCCCAGTCGACGCGCTGACTATAAATAAGATTATTATCTAAATACTGTATAAGTATACCTAAACTTGTATACCTTTTAACATTAACAAAAAAAGGAATATAAATCAACTTTCAACAACTGTTCATTATTTTTTACAGCGTTTTTACAGGTTTCAGAAAAAAAAAAAAAAGTGCATCAAAGAGCCATTAAAAAAATGTATTATTTTGTTGCAACTACACTACACATGACAAAAACAAAGCCTTTTCCCTGGGGTCATTCGCACACCCCCTGGCATCACCTGGCACCCCCCCCCCCAGGGGGGCCCGCTCCACTATTTGAGAAGCACTACTCTTGGTCATGTCTACGCAACAAAAGGCGTTTTTACTCTGCCTTTTCCTGATCTCAGAGAATTAATTCTGGATTTTTGATGCAAAGCTGCGCTGCTTTCTGGTTGTCACCTAAATTGCCACGCCCCCTGCACACAATGAGTGGATCAGGGGTGGGCAATTCCAGGCCTTGGGGGCCGGTGTCCTGCATGTTTTCCCGTTTTCTCTCTCAAACACACCTGATTCAAATGATTAGGATTATTTTCAAGCTCCAGCAGAGCTTGTTGATGAGCTAATGGTTTAAATCAGGTGTGTTAAGGAGAGAAAACTGGAAAACATGCAGGACACCGTTGCCCACCCCTGGAGTAGATGAAGATGACAGCAAAGGCAAAGCCACTAATGGGGAAAAAAAAAAAAAACAAACAAAAAAAATCAACCAACTAGCCCATAATTAAGTATGGTTTCCAAAACTTTAGGAGACCATTTGGCATGGAACATGTTAAATGAAGAAGTTCCAGCTGCATGTCCGCTCGCAAATGCGTCTGCTATGCATGTGATGTCAACTTGTTCCTCTATAAATCGCTAAATATCCAAACCTGGATGTGTACTTTGCCAGGTTAACGCATTTAACCAGCAGCGATCGCTATCTTAAAATGCAGAAATTGATTTATTGGGTGTGCATATGTGTGTGTAGATTTTAAGTTAAGTGTTTGACGCTGGGTGGGACAAGGGTTAAGTGTTTTACCGACATCTAGACCTGAGGTGGCCAAGTCCGATCCTCGAGAGCCACAATCCAGACAGTTTTCGATGTTTCCCTTCGATTGAAACACCTGCCTCAAATCAGGGTCGTTATCAGAATTCCGTGAAGCAGGCCGATGAGCTCATTATTTGAATCAGGTGTTTTGGTTGTGGGAAAGATCAAAAACAGGCTGGATTGTGGCTCTCGAGGACAGGACTTGGCCAACCCTGTTCCAGACGTTGGATTTAGGGCCGTCTTAGATTTCATTTAGTAAAGATATAATAGTTGAAAAACTGTGTTGTTTGACTTATCCAATTGGGTCAAAATGTAGTCCAAAAATAGTGATTGAAAATTGAGTCGTGTTTTGAGATCACCCAATGTGGTCCAAATTTTGTCCAACAATAGTCATTTAAAACTGCTGTGTATTTAGCTAAGGGGGTAAGCAAGTTTGATCCTAGAGAGCCCGTTTCCCTTCTAAAACACACTTGATTCAATCGATCGGGATCGTTATCCGGCTTGTGCAGAGCTTGCTGATGAGCTGATTAGTTGAATCGGGTAATATTTAAGAAAGAAACATCAAAAACATGCGGCTCTCTTGGAGCGAAGTTGCCTACCTCAGATTTAGCCTATCAAATGTGGTCACAATTTTGCATGAGAATTCTGGTTGGAATTTGCGTGGTCCAAATTTACTTCAAAAGACGTTGACGATTTATTGGCGAGAAAAGTCAGTGTTTTTTTCCAGCCGAAATTATTTCAGGAATGAAATGCATTATTGCAAGATTTAATAAAGATGATTTTGAGTTTAACAAAAAGTGCTCTGATGCATCTTCATCTATGCCTTGCATGGCAGCATTTTGCACCCTGCATCCACTGCTTGCAGCTCAGTAGAAAAACCTCCCTCAATGCAGTAAATGTTAATGGCTACAAATGTCGGCTTTCTATCAATCAAAGCTGATGAATGATTAAAGTGCAATCATTTTGCTACTTAACTAAATTACAATCAATGGTCTATCTCGTCACTTATGTCACAATATCTTATCTAATTACTTCACTTGCATCCTTCAGTCTAGTAGTTTGGATGTCAAAAGTTAAATATTCATTGATCCACTCATATTTCCTCAGAGCTTATAGTAATAATAGGACCGTAATAATGAACTGCAAAATGAAAAAGTTGGCGTGAGAAAAGATCTACTCAATAGAAGACGAATGAAACCAAGCTTTTTTCAATCAACTTTTTGCTAACGGTCAACACCGATTTAATACTGCAGCCAAGTTAGTTTGCATAGCATTGTCAAATACAATACAGCAGACTTCACAAATGATGTTATAAAAACAGTTTACATGTTGCGATTTGCTATCTGCGTGGCTATATTTGTGAGGACATACATTGACACATTTCCTAACCGTAACCATCAAAAAATGATTGCCAACCCTAACCCAAGTCAAACCTTTACTATAAAAGCAAGTCTTGACCCTCAAAAAGGAGGTCTGAACTAGTGAGAACTAGCCTAAATGTCCTCACTAAGTCAGTAAAAAAAACTCAAAACAGCTCTGGCAATCACACACCAGCTGCCTTATCTCATGTCCTCTCTCATGGACTCTTGAAGCATCACAACCAACTCCAATTCGACCGCTGAGTGGCCACCATTATATGAAAAAAAAAAAAAAGATTACAGTACATTGGTACAAACTGGGTGCTATGCTCCTGTGCAGGTCACATTGAGTTAGAGGATATTGAAGTATTTTTGAGGGGGGGGGGGGGGGGGGGGGGGGGGGGGGGGGGGGGGGGGGGCTCCAGAACGTGCGTCGCCGTCATCCAAGCGAGCGGATTACGCCCCGACCCAGCAGTTTGACCTTCACTTAACTACGAGCCCATCACGCCGCGCCTCGTGTTTTATTGACTTGATTCCATCTCGGCGTCTTCAAACTGGACAGCAAATGTTGTTACAGAGAGCGTCTCCTCCATTGACCCCCCCCCCCCCCTCCCCTTTCTCCCCACACCATTCGGCCCCCTTTTTAAAGTGGCGCTAAATAAGTAATGGTCCGTCTCATCGGCTTTGGCTAGCCACTAACCGGATGGGTTACAGTAAAGGGAGATTAATGGATGCAGGGATGGAGATAAACGGACGAGTGGCCTGTGACGATGGCTAAGTGACTTATAGTATGCGCCGCGCGCCACTTGGCCGACCACACTGCATCCATTTGTGTGTCCCCGGAGCAGAGATGCGCGTGAAAAATGACACGTCTGGAAATCAAAGCTTGTTGGCATGGAGAAACTGACCTCCATACACACTAGAGAGGCTTTATTACACGAGAGGTTACCAACCCCTTGGGCCAATTTGGAGCCTGGTCCGACCGGGACAATGCATTTTTGACATTGACAATTCACAGTTAAATGAGAATTCTTCATGTTTTTCAATACGCTACTTAAGATATAAAACAGTATGCACGTAGTAAAAGCAAATCCTTCTAAATCACCAACTAATGAAGTTTTGCTCACCATTCACATGTCAATAACATTTTGCCTGTTTTGTTAGCAGTAAGCTAACCTCTCCTAAGGCAAAATATGTGTTTGTTTGAAATAGACATCTTGTAGTAGCGCAAAAAAAATAGTACAGAAGTCCAGATGCCAATCACCTGATTGGAAATAGGGCCTTATGTCATTTGGATAAACTTAATAACTTAATCAAATGTTGAAGTATCAAATCGGGCCTCTGTAGCGTCAGATCCACAAAAACTCAGGTGACTTGAAATCGGGAGTAAAAAAAAAAAAATATCGGGACATATGGGTCCATCTATCCATCCATTTTCTACAGCCGCTCATTCCCACAGGGGTCACAGGCTTGCTGGCGCCTATATCAGCTGGCTTTGGGCAGTAGGCGGGGGACACCCTGAACTGGTTGCCAGCCAATCACAGGGCACACAGAGACAAACGACCAATCACACCTAAGGACAATTTAGTATGTCCAATTCACCTGCCAGCATGTTTTTGGGGAGTGAGAGGAAGCCGGAGTGCCCGGAGAGAACCCACCCGGGCTCGGGGAGAACGTGCAAACTTCACACAGGAAGGCCGGAGCCATGGGGATTCGAACTGGGACCTTTGAACTGTGAGGCGGACGTGCTATTCACTGCGCCACCGAGCAGCCCTATCGGGACATATCTTAAAGAAAAAACAAAACAAAACAAACATAAAAAAACAATAAATTCAAATAAAAACAAAGGAACTATTTTCTATTCAAACTGAAATAATT
The DNA here is from genome assembly GCF_059441005.1 of Hippichthys cyanospilos. Lineage (NCBI taxonomy): Eukaryota > Metazoa > Chordata > Actinopteri > Syngnathiformes > Syngnathidae > Hippichthys > Hippichthys cyanospilos. The sequence continues at coordinate 10,680,307 of NC_142388.1, read as the reverse complement.
TAATTAATCATTTAATAAAAGCACCATTTTTAAAAATCGATTTAACAAAATTGATAAAAAAATAATGGTATATTATAAATATCTTTAAAAATCACTATTTCAAAACATAATTGTTTGAAAGAACATAATTGTTTGTTGTTGGTAGAAAGAGTATTTCAAATATTATATTATCATTTTATTAATTTAATATTTTTAAATGGGTAATTAAAAGTAAAATATAATTACGTTCAGATTTATATCACTTTTTAGGTACATGATTTTGTGCGCTTTCATCAAGACTGTTACATTTCCTCAATGTTATTTAAATTTGAGTCATGGCAACTGTATCATTACAAACTACTAGCCGGGCATGAACCAGACAATACAACCGCAATTTTAGTCATTTTCGTGCAGAGAATCAGTTTGCCGTCGCACGTTTTTCATCGAGTTTGCTAAAATGTCGAGGCTGACTCCACAATAACAAGCAAACTAACAGCTTTATCCCTCACGCACCAAACTTTACAAGTGGGCGCAATGCAGTCAAGCGAGCCCACTTGGCAGAGCGCTTAATGATGTGGCTGCGGTTCTTAAACACTTCCACTTATTGCTACACCACCGCTTGGAGTTGATCTCAGAATGTTTACGAGCAAAGAAACTCGGAACAATGGCAATCTGTTACAATGTCACGCTGGAGACCAACGAGCTCTTTAGGACGTCTCGGTTTTCCGCACGTCTAGAATGTCATGATACTTGTGATTTCACTGTAGAGAGACATTCCAGAAAAACAAATGGCGGGTGCAGCAAAGCAGCCCCGGAAATTACTATCCAGCTGCAAAAAAAAAAGCACCAAAACAATTTTGTTCATGTGTGTATGTGGTGCTGAGAGTCAATTTCTTGACCTGTATTAATAATTCCTTATCAATCCTTATCATTTGCACGAAATCTAAGTGGAGGAAAAAAACGCTTTTTCAGTTGTAGTGCGACGGTCGCATGTCATTTTTCGTTCCGGCTTCCTTTCGTTTTCACATCCTCGCCAGCAGCCTTCTGGAAGGACTAAAGCAAAGTTTTTGGAGTCAGGCAGCCCTTTTAGAAAGCAAATTCTCCAAGGACCCCCATTGCTAATTGTTAGAAAGCCCACATTGTTTATATGTTTGTAGTTTCGTTCGATGTGCTGTTTGTGTACGATGTTGTAATTTCCCATGCTGTGAGCATTCCATGGACGTAACACTAGTCTAACGTGCTCCTCGTCCGCGACACCGTTCAGTCCGTGACATAACTTGATAAAGTTGCTCATAACGCACATTCTAGCACATTTGTGATTGTGTGTATGTGATGATAGGTGAGTTTATTTCCTTATAACGTTCAATTTGGACATTAGTTGTGTGTTATAGAGCAGGTGTATGCTTGTGTGACGTCCTGTACTGCACTTAAATTGTTGTATTCGGCTAGCATGCTAATTATGCTAATAGCGTTTCGTTCATATGAGGAAGCATTTATTTGTGTTTGGCTAGAGCCGAATGCAGTGAGTTTAGAAGTTAAGAATGTTATGCTGCTTGTTGAGTAGTGGATTGAATGGTGTATGTACTGTATGTATGTGTGTTAACATTTCTTCTTTGTATTATTGCAGACCACAGTTAATAAAAGTGCTGAATGGAGCAACTGTACATGTTTTTTAACCGGAGCATATCCATCCATATTTTGCCACTCGAAAAGGAACTAGCTGGAGACATCATAGTAAACCCTGAACCCCACGTTTTACGATCCTCTCCGTTTTACTAATGTTTACTGGCTTCATCGTCTTGTTAACAAGCAAATGTAAAACGCATTTTGACAAATTTAAAAATGATTAAATTCTAAAAAATAAATATAATATTATACAATATTAAATTGATACTTAAGTATTTGGGATTGAATGTTTGGACCAAAAAAAAAGGGAAAATACATCTCTGAGTTAAACTGGATGAATTGATTGCTTTGTTGAGTCATGAATACTTTCACAATTTAATATAAAATAACATGAAATTAACACACACACAAACACAACCACATATTATATATATATATATATATATATATATATATATATATATATATATATATATATATATATATATATGTTAGTTAATGTTAGTTAAGTAAGTTGATGGCCCAAATTATTTCGCGGACCCCACTTTGAGAACCACTGGACTAACACTGGTGACCCCGCGCTGATCAATTTGCTCAATTTAAGCTTAATTAGCTGCCCACATACGGCAGAGCCAATCCATCCGCCTCGGTCCATCCAGCTCTAATCGTCTTGAGGCTCCGCCGCCATTCTCTCGCCCTCAAAACGAGAGCAAGGTTATCTCATGACGCGAAAAGTGTTCGGACGCGGACGTCGCTTCATCGTAAGCCGGCTTTTTAACAAGCTCTCATTTACAAGAAGCCGGCGCCACAGGCGCAATCAACAATGCCCCCGGGTCATGCGTAAAGACGCTGTAAAAATCCGACTGGGTCCACTATGGAAGCAGTTTGGGGATTGGCTATAAAAAGACGCTCCCGCAGTTGCTACACCGGAGCTTCGTAACCACGCAAGATAATGAACGTCTCGGTGGGAAAGGCGTTCATAAATAAAACAAGCCACGATATAGCCGCATGGCATTTACTGTGCTTTTTCCTGCAGAATGGTAAATCCATGCTAATGGCGCGCACAAACGCAAACACACACGCAAAAACGCACGCACACACACACACACACAAAAACACGCACACTCTAAGTAGATGGGCGTCGTCACTCTGCGGCACTTTGACCTGTGCTCGGTGAAGACATGACCACGCATGAAGAAAAG
>NC_142388.1:10585000-10672500 GCF_059441005.1 Hippichthys cyanospilos | reverse complement strand
AAAAAAAAAAAAAAAAAAAAATCACACCGACATCTGAGTTAAGAGCTCGTCAGGCACGAGGTAATGAGGCTACTTGGAGACGGCATCAGACTTCAAGGTTAATGGAACACCTGCCAGCGCAGGGAAGAAAAAGATAACCGAGGAAGATTTTGTGTGTCTCATTTTTTTCCCCTCAGACGCCTAGCCTCTAGATGTCACTCAACAAAGTGATGGTAGAGTCAGCAGGAGGTGATGAAAGCCTCTTCAACGACGCGAGTCGCAACCCAAAGGTTAGACGCAATCAAAGGCGCTCACGGTTAAATTGGGATCGACTGTTCAGGAGGAACGATTCTGGTGGCGGATCACTTTTTGTTCCGTTAATCAAGCCCTTTACCCGATAGACAAATATTGAGACGGGGATCAAACAAGCCGGCGGCAGCTTCCTGCTTCCTCTTGCCAGCTGACGGAAAAGCGGCCCGCTGAAAATTATGCAAATGCGTGTCAGGCTAACCAACAAGAAGGATGGCAAATTAGCAGGCTGTTTAGTCTCGCAAACGGTACTAATGCAGATGAAGGGCTGCCGCCGCCTAATTTCATTATGTGGATGGAAACCGGGAGGGGGCAAAGAAAAAATTGAAGAACAAGACCAAGACATACAAGAAAGAGATTTGCACTTCATTTGCTGATGAAAATTAGCAAAGATACACTGCTACAATATTAGCAAGATAATCCAACAGAGCTGAGAAGAGCAATTAGATTTAGCACTTCTTGCTGAGAAACACTGCATAAAAGTCCTTCAAAAGAACACATCTCTGCAAACACAACGTATTCAAAGTCTATACCCGTGTCTTCACGTGTGACTTCCAGACATTTGTTCCGAAAAGTTGCCGTTCTGCTGGCCATGTGGACAAGTACAAAGGTTTTTAAAAGAAATGTTAATCATTCGGACATCAACATTACCGGCTTTGAAAGATTTGAACGGTTTTAAATAACCGAGACTTTCAAAATTGCAATATATTGCCATTACAGTTACTGGCCCATGCCTAATAGAGAGCCTTAAAGGCAGGGGTAATCTTGGAAAAGGTCAAGTACCGTACTTTCCGCACTATAAGGCGCACCGGATTATAAGGAGCACCCTCAATTAATGACATATTTTAAAACTTTTTCAATCACAACAGAAGTAATACTCAAAGTAATAACAATAACTAACTCTAAACTCTCAGTGGCATAATAACTCAATGTCAATATGACCGACCTTGTTCAACTGTAAACACACAAAAGAAACAGGTAAAGCTTACTTATCAGTTCATTCCCCATCTACGAATCCCAATCTCAATACTGATTCACATATAAGGCACACCTGATAAGGCACACAATCGGCTTTTTCAAAAAATTAAGGCTTTTAGGTGTGCCTTAGTGTGGAAAATATGCTAATTTAATCTCCAGGAGAGCTTCTGAAATGTACTCAGACAATGCCGCTTAATTCCAGAAAGAAGAGTATACACGCTGCATGGCTCAGTTGGTGCCTGACTGCCAAAATTATCAAACCGATTTGATACTCAATCCCATCCATGCTCCATATATGTTATGGAAAAAAAAAAATTGACTGCACCAGTATATGCCGTGCAAACAGTTAATCTAGACCCCAGTATTAATAAGAAAAAATTATTTTTATTTTGTGACAAATACTACAGAACAGCTCCAAAATTACCATGACAAAAGAAGTATAAAGTGAAGAAGACCAAGAAAAAGAGAAAACGAGTTATGGAAGGGTGGCTGTGTGGTAGCCCAATCAAGTCAGAATATCAAATTAGTGAAATGAACTCTACAAGACGAGGGGGCAAATGGCCAATGAAAGGAAAGAACAGGAGAGCTTTTCAATAACCAATAGAGCGTGAAGAGACCGAGCAAGAGAGAGAGAGACAGAGAGTGAGCAAGAGGATCTCACTGTTCATTAGTCATAGCTGAGGATGAGCTCAGGCCAAAGCAGAAAAGATTGTCAACGGCTCATAATCAGATGAGCAACGCTACTCATTAAATTCCAGCAGAAGCACACCGACTATTGTCCTCCTCCTCCGTAGGATCTTATCGCTGCATCTCAACATCCTCTTCATCCTACAGCTACAAGACTCACCAAGACTCCGAAGGGCCTCCTCGTGGAAGCCAAATTGTTTTGTACAAATTACAGCATATCACAAACAGTAGGGATGCTGGTTTATTCAAGCAAAGATCAAGAATACATGAGTTCATCTTCTGTAATCGGTTTGGAAATGCACATTTGCAAGACTTTTGTGGGGCCGGTGAAGCTTTTTATTGAAAAACATAAGGTAATGACATTGTTTCATTTGTTTTTGTTTTACGTAGACATTGTAAGTTAATGAGTAATATAATATCTTGATATATATTTTTGTAGGGGACACACGGTGGAAAGCTACTTAGTAAGTCCACCTCATAGTTCAGAGGTCCCGGGGTGGAATTCGAGCTTGCCCTGGCCTTCTGCCGTTCTCTCAAGTACTCATGTGGGTCTTCTCCTGGCACTCCGGTCCTTTCCCACATTCCAAAAACATACACGGTGGGTGTAATGGACACTCCAAAATGCCCTTGGGTGTGATCATGAGTGTGAATGGTTGTTTGTCTCTGTGTGCCCTGCGATTCCCTGGAAACCAGTCCAGGGTGTCCCCCGCTTACTGTCCGAAGACGGCTCTGATAGCCACCAGCAAGCCAGTCACCTTAGTGAGCGTAAGCAGCTCCAGAAAATTGATGGGTGGATGGATAGTTTTTGTAGGGGGCCCGTGGAGAAACTCATTAAAAGATGACAATTCAAACCAACGTTCTGGTTGGTTATTCTCGAAGCAGATTTTTACCTAAATGTAAACTGCTCCAGAATGGGGTCCTGGTGACCCGAGTCTAGGCAAGGGAACTCAATGGGTTCATTTAGCAACCCAATCTTGACCTGCAGTACATCCATCAGTCAACATCAAATCAGTAAAATTTGGACTTTACTTTTGATTGACTGCAATCTATAACTTTCAAAGTATTTCATTGTATGAAAACAACATATCCAAAAGCTGATAATACTTGTTTGAGGTAAATATACCCCCAATTTTGACATCTGTTTAAAGATAGTTCACAAAATGTCGGAAATAGTTGATGAGATGAAGATATTCATTGAAAACCTGCTGTAAACTAATCAATTCTCACTGGATGTTAAGCTGCATTTTTTTTTTTTTTTTAAAAATCCTAAATTAGTCATCCAACATGATCATCAACAACAATTTGCCCTGGCATGCAGCTAGATCACATGCCTATTTAAGGAACCGTCTCAGAAACCGAATTCCGCAACTCCAGGCTCTTCTGTTGGGACAGGATGGGGGAAGCAATGGGAGGAGGGAATGCTACGAGAGCGGCTCTCGGTGCGACATACAAGACCGGCAAAAAAAAAAAAAAATCAATTCTTCCTTTTCAAGCCGCCCATTAAAAGGCGCCGGGGAGACGTGGAGCACTTGTTCAAGACGCACCATTACAGCGTATTATGTATTCTGTTCCGAAGGCGCCCAGCACGCTCCATTACACTAAACCGCCAAACAAGCGGCGGGGTCCATTTTGTGCCGACAATAACTCGAAATTAAAGTCCACTAAGAAATTACGGATGAAATATTATCACACTGAATCAAAATGCCAAAGAAGAAAAGAAATAAAGGGCCGTTGGAGATTATAGCTAACCCAAAAAGCAAACACAGTAGTCCTTATACTGAAAGCAGCATTCAGAAGATCACATTATGAGATCCACGGTATATGAAAGGGTTTCTTTTTGCTTTTTAAGACTTCAAATGCTAAAGGCGCTTCCGTAGAGCCAAAATAGGTTGATGACTGTCATATATATCACTGCATAGATAGGATGCCTCCTAGTGGTTTCAGGAAATATATACTGTATAGCAAACATGTTTGCACCAAAGGTTTTGTCTTCTGTTTTTTTTTTTTTATATAGTGGTTAGCACATCCGCTTCACAGTTAAAAGCACCAGAGTTGGAATCCAGCTGGCTCCAACCTTCCTGTGTGAAGTTTGCATTTTCTCCCCAAGCCTGCGTGCCTGGGCACTCCAGCTTCCTCCCACATTCCAAAAACATGCATGGCAGGTGCATTGGACACTGGATGTTTGGTGTGCTCGGGCAAGTTTGCATTTTCTCCCCAAGCCTGCGTGCCTGGGCACTCCAGCTTCCTCCCACATTCCAAAAACATGCATGGCAGGCGCATTGGACACTGGACGTTTGGTGTGCTCGGGCGTGTGAATGGTTGTTGTGATTGGCTGGCAACCAGTCCACGGTGTCCCCCGCCTACTCACCCAAAATCAGCTGGGATAGGCACCAGCAAGCTGGCAACCCTTGTGAGGATAGGCAGCAATAGAAAATGGATGGATGGATTCTGGTACTGTTGTCAAAAATATGTACTGGGCTTGGGTGATACAATTGTTTTTCCAATTAATTTGAATTTCTTGTTATGGACGATTTTTAAAATAATAGATTTAGAATTTAAGTACGAATTTAATGTACAGTACGCAACACAGCAACATATCCAGAAACAGCGGTAAAAGTAAATACAGCCTGTGAAAGAACTTTTAAATGTTTTAAACTACCTGATTTTAAAAGCTACTTCTCTTGTTATGAAAACGTTTTTTAATCTTTTTTTTTTTTAAACAAAAATATAAAAAACTTTTGTAAACCTTTCACTCCCATTGGGACAATACGTCCCACTGTTTTTAAAAACGAATTGCGGTGGGTAGAGGCATGGTAGCAATAAGATGAAATTCCATCCCAACTGTTCACTACACAACTTTCTACAGATTCGTGTGGCATTTAGCAGCTATTTTATACACAACAAGCCAGTCCTGGGGCCCACGGTCAACAAGGTACCTTGCCTTGTAAAATTTCTCATGAATTAACCATCTAGTCTTACTATAATCCTTGGCTTTTTTTTGTGCGTTTGGTGTTTGCTATTATCAATAAAAATATGGGGAAAAAATGTGTGTTAAAGATGATACTGATTACACTTCTATTGTCTGCATTTGGTAACAATTTCTAGCAGGTTTATATTATAAAATACCGATGGGACACAGATAATGTGTAGAAATACTTTGAAACTTTAGCACTTGATACTCTTTATGTTGAAGATGTAATTTTTTTGAACAGTCTAACTCATAATCGAATAAGTCACAGTGTTCTGAAAGTGTAGTGGAATAGATTTTTTTTTTTAAACCGGAAAAAATGCTACATTTTCTTCCAAATGAATTTTTCTTTTAAAAATGAAAGCTTTTACAGTAAAAATGACTATTATAAATGGAAAGATACATTGCCGACTTCGACAAAAATGAAAAGGTTCCTCTTGTATCCGAAAAGTTTCATGACTAAACTCCCTTGGAAATAGGAAGTATGAAAAGTTGGAAAAAGCCTTCCAAGATGTTGGGTGCAGAGTTCGGAGTAACGGTGCAACTATTTTTACCCGTCTCTCGGCATCGACAAGATAAAATTCCCAGAGTTCTTTAGAGTTACGCCAGAAAACGTGCGCGTACAGTATCATAAAAACGGAGTGTGGCAAACCCCTTTAAAAAGACGCTCTCAGTGGGTCTACTCCTGTCAGAACCACGGCCCAGAACTCTCAGTCAGGGCCGGACCGGCTGGGGAGTTGAGAGTCTTTGCGCCAGCGAGCTGCAATGCGTCCACTCCATTTGAACAAGCCCACACAGTGTGAAGAAGCCTCTGAACGAAACTATACAACAAACTGGTGTCATGTTTCCATCAGACCAAGCTTCGGCGAACAGAGATATGTTTTAGGAGAGAAAACTTGTAATATTATGGGAGTGATGTTACATATTTTGAGGATAACAAATCATAATAGTATGACTTTATAGGTGTATTTTTTAAATCTTATCAGAATGTGAATAATATTTAGATTAAAAAAAAAAAACTGCATGAATATTAAATTCAAATCTCATGATATTGTAGTCGTATTTAGGAAAACGGTATTAACTAACAATAATGTTTTTATCCATACCTCTAAAAAGAAATGTCCAGTTTTTATAAGTTTACTTACAATAAGTTACATTTGTGAAAGAAAGACTGTTTTAGTTCTGAAATTAAGAAGTCTTAAAAAAAAAAGACAGGTTATTAAATATTTATTAAAAAAAAACATTTTGGTAAAGGAAAAAAAAATGTATTTAAATTTTTTCATATGTTTTTTTTTTCATGTTAAGAATCCCACAAGTTCAAACTGAAAAAGAATTAAGGGAAAAGGTCAATTTTTTAGGACTAAAAGTATCAAATTCATATGATCAGGATATCATGGCGTTCCTGCTGAGCTCGCTGAAGATCTCGATTCGAATCAGGTGTGTTGCAAAGAGAAACTTGTAAAACATGGAGGACACAGAACCTCAATGCCTGGTTTGATGCTTTTCAGTCTAAAATGGGTCAATTAGTAGTAATAATAGGAAATAAAAACTTTTTTACTTGTGCTACATCGGCAAAATCGAACCTTACTTGAAAAAGAAGTATAAAATGCCAAGAAATAGGCCCTTATTGTATTTAAAGGGGCCCTAGCATGAAAAGTCAACGTTTTGGAGCTTTTTATCATGTAACAATATTGATTTCTCATCTTAAACATCCCCATCTAGCTTTTTGAGAATAAAAGCCAAGCATTCCTTGCTCTTACACCGACCCCACCCAACCAAATGAAAATGACTTGAGAAGAACGTATGACAGGATAAATCCGTACCTCCACTACACCGCCCCCATACGGCCCGCGCAAGAGGTAATACAAGCTTACCCTTATCACGTCTTTTAGTTTCGTTTTGGTTACCGGGTTGAGGACGCGAAATTTTGCCCTGAGTCGGTCAAGTAAACAGCAAGGTTTCATTTATTGGTTGCAAGAGTTTACTGTAGAAAATGCTGAAGTGGCGAAATTGTGTGTGGGAGTACACAACTGGACAATCAACCTCGGTAGTAAATAATTCAACCGCAGTGGGAACTATTGTTGTGAATACTGGGTTCACACGGGGACTGATTTGATAGGAGGAATACGTGTTAGCGAGAGCAATGTATTGACGCTGTTTAGAATTTCAATGTTGGAAAAATGCCTGTTTTTGGCCCTGTTATTCACGCTGTTGTAATAGCCTCCATTACCTGCGAGCGTCGTAATGATGAGCGGTCAAGATAATGGATGGATGGATGCTTCGTGGCCAGCCGGTAAAGAACGTCAAGAAGGGGGCGTGGCGTAAGAGCTGCGGCCTCTGCAAACAAGGCGTTTTGTTTCCTGGTTAAAAATATCGGGAAATATAGGGAAACTGGAGATAATCAAGAAATACGAAGAAGGCTATGCTAGCTTAGCCTAGGCTAGGCTACCCTCACTATGGAATATGGCCATAAGTCGCTCAAGGGCAAATAAATCCTTTATATATTTTTATTTAAGATGTTATTTAATTGAATGCATGTATATTATATATACACATAGCACCTACTATACTATTTTATCTTATATGTATGTACAATTCTTATCTGATATGTATGTACAATTTTGATTTTTTTTTCCTGGGTTTTTAAACGCATGAGCTATTTCACATAGGTTTGGATTGCCCGCCGAAACGGCGAATTCGCCTTACGAGCCCAACCGTGGAACGGATTAATCTCATAAACCGGGGGCCCACTGTATTTAACTGTGGAAAGTAGAAAAATACCATGATGAAGGCCATTCAAAAGAATTTAAATGGTTGAAATTTTTCAACATGCTGTTCAATGTCTTTATGTTCAATATTCTAAAAATTAGATCACAGTTATTATCCCAAAAAAAAAAAGACACTAATCTCAGTTGTTTTTTTTTTTCTTTTGAGTGTGGTCCAGATGCAAACTTTCTTCCTCACTCTCTCTTTCTGTGGAGGATGCATTTTGCATGAAGCGAATCAAAAGAACCTCCTCCTCATCTGATCAGTCTTTAAAAGCCTTGGCTGAGTTCAAAGTCCTTACACACCCTTGGACTCTATGCCCAATCCTGCCAGCCTCCTAAAGTGAATGAACACTGGGTTAGAATCTCTCTATAAAACTGTCAACACTTGAAGCACCCAAAAAAAAAAACCCTTAAGGGTGCCAAGCGAAGAGAGCATAACAAATAAAAGCAAAAACTCCTCCAAGACGGGCTTTCTCCTTGGTTGTGCGGCTTGCTGAGCTCTCCACTTTCAACTTTTAAAACCCTGGTTGGAACTGCTGAGGTGTGCATCCTTTTGTTTCTGCACAATCGATAAACAAAAAAAGAAAGCAAAAGAAAGGAATAACAGCAACATAATGCAGAACGGTGATTCTTGTGTGGGCCAGTCAGAATGTGGAATGCCAAGGGCTACATAGAAGACAGAAAGACAAGACGTCTCTCACAAACACACGCCTCGCTTGATAATTTGACTGTTTACCTGAATGCAAGACTATTCTCCCAATAAGTTTGTCTGATTCTTATTTTGTTTATCCAACTTCATGTTCGTAAGGTTACAAATATTGACTTAAGCATACAGTTTTTCCTGTGTGAAGCAATCAAATAAAGGTCCCCTTTATATCATATTATATGGTACGTAAAGTGTGGTGCCACACAAAGATAGTAAGACAAGAAAACAAACTCACACATATGCACACTACATGTACAGTATGGATCAAGTATCCCTTATCCATGTGCAAATATAGCTTTGTGCGATATGCGCTTGCTTGTGTTTGCATAAGACCTTGCTTGTTTGTTTATGATGTTGTGTGCACATGTACTGTACAGTCCGTGAGTGTGTGTGTTTGTGTATGTGTGAGAGAGGGAGAGAGAGGTTAGTTGAAGTGCAGAAAGAGAGAAGTGTGTCATCACTCCTCTGGTCCCTCATGACTGCTGTTTGCAGCCAAGTGAAACACCATCACTGCCGTAACGGACGCACACAAACACACGCACACACACACGCCTTTGATGGCAGTGTTTCACACATGCCAAAGCGCACACTAAAAGAAATTACTTGTGGCATTCTCCTGGGTTTAGTTGACACACGTCACCAAACAAACACACATTAAATAAAATAGGCAAAAACTAATAGTAAAGGTAATGTGTTTAGTGCTTAAAAAATTCTAGAAAGACTTGAGCATTCTTGATAATAGACAGTTATGCAAAATTTGCCATAGGGGCACTATCAACCATGCTAACAGTGATACTTGTCAAAAATAACCATTGTTATTTGTTCTTGAAGCTCTAAAGTTATTTTAAAAGGTTTAGCTTATTCATCAAAAATAGCTGCAAAGTTTTTGCCGTGTATGATACACGTGTGATAATGCTCTAATGCTCTGCCGAGCGAAAACAGAAAAACTAAGTTCAACATTAACCTTCAATTGTTCAGCTTGACTCACAACAGAAGAGAGGAGTGAAAACATACTGAAAACATGAATTTATGTTAACCATGTTAACCAGGTAAGGTAGCTAGCCCACAAATGAGCATGCTAACGCATGGCAGGTAAGCAGATTTAGCATATGCATCTAGTTTTTGCAAAGACCCGACATTTATTCATGAGGGGTAATCAGCCAGAGTGACATTTTACAAACGCTGGATGACACTTTCTAACACTCTTTAACCTGCCGCCAGGGTAAACAATGCAATTAGCCTCCGGCCCTTGTATCAAACAATAGAGCTCATCGACTAGCGAGTGCTGAACGAGGAAAGGCAACACAAATAATACAAACAGACAAAACTCTCCGCTGGACAAATCCATCTGAATTACTGATGTACAAATTATGCCTGATTGCAAAAATACTCATTTTACAGTGCAGGAAGGGCAGATAAATGACCTCCAAAAAACAGGCCGGGATACAATTGTCATTTTTGCTCAAGACCGAAACACAATCATAAAGCAAGCTCTGGCACAGCAAATAAATTAAAGCTTTTTGTCAGTTTGTGCCTCGCGTTTCCCGCTGAAGTCTTCCAGAGAGTCTGATTACATTTTCTTATCTTTTTCTGTTTTTATGGTTGCCATCTTGTGCTACGACAACGTCGGTGCAACGGGAGCATATTGAGCAAATCTAATCAACGTAACTGTGACTCATCTAAATAGACAGAGGAGCCATTTAGAAGCATCGCTGCTGTTCATTACTGACTATTGAGTTACCCTGGAACTGGTTCTGGTTCAAAACTCTGATTTGAAACCTTAAACCCTAACTTTGAATCTCAGCTCTGCTTAAAATACTTGATAAGATTTGCTTGAAATCCTCACACTGTCTAACCCCTAACATTAACTCCCCAAAAATAAATGCCTTAACACTTCTAGCATGCGTACAATGTTGCCTCCTCTGTTCCTACGCGCTCTGGTCTCCTTTGTGTGCTGTTGTGAATGGGCACTTTGACCGCTGACACAAGCAGCTCGAGTCCATCATCGACACCCAGACAAAAATACTTGCATGCAATTTTTACTGTTTATTACCCGTCCCGCAGTGACCGTCAATAGCAGATTAGATTCCCTTTAGTGTGAAAATCTCCCTATAAAACATTAGTTAGCGGAGCTTATTGGACTTAATCAAGCGTAGTACAGAGGCACCTGTTCAACGCTGACAGTGAATATAACAGTGTGGAACGTACAGCAGAGAAATATGAAAGAGCTTCTGAAGCGCAAGGAACGTGCCATTAGGATGCAGGGAGTGAAGAAGCCTCAGGCTATTCTAATGTTCAGCTTCCCTGGCTTGAAACCCTAATGTGAAACCACAACCGTGTCTTGAAAACTTAATCTTTGTTAGAACAATTAACTTGGCTTGGAACTTGCTTGTTTGAAACACTAACCTTTGCTTGAGGCCCAAAATCTTGGGCTTGAAACCCTAAATGGACTCTTTCACAAGAAATCCAAAGCTGCGTTTGAAACCTCGATAGGACAACTTAACCATGTCATGATTTACCTAGTGGGAAACGGTAGTTTTAAACGCGTGTGTGAAAAGGCTTGAAACTCTTACGCTTGCTTGAAACTGAACCACTAACGTAAAATAGTAACCCTAACTTGCTAACCAAGGCCCAAATTTGTAACCCTTACTCAATACCATAGTCCTGACTTGAAACTCCATTGTGAAACCCTTACTCACGCTTGAAATCGATGACAAGGAGCTCACCATCCATTTGTCATCTTTTCTCTGAATCACCGGAGAACTGACAGTACAAAAGAAAGTTGTGATATCCTGGAGGAGGCCCAAACAGCGACTCCCCGCAGCACCGGATTCAATTTGCGAGCCCAGGCGCTTTTCGCCGACCTCGCTCATTTGCCGTCTATGTTGCGTCTGCGCCACAAAAACCAAAGCATCTATGACACGGCGGAGATTGCTCTGTCCAAAACGCAATCATCCAGAGGCGGTGCCGCGGCGCTGATGAATTACCGCGGCTTAGGAAAAGACAATGACTTGTCAAGCCGGCCACTGATCGGCTCTGTCCGGAGGCCCGAAGGCGCCGTTGTTGGCATGGTCTCGGAACACTAGGAAAGTAAGGGACGGGGGAGACTGATGGGAAAAACAGCTTCCGCAATTCCGGACAATAGCTTAGCGTTAGCTTTGCGATGCTGTCATTGATGTAGGGTACCAAAAACAGACCAAAGCCCTTCAAAAAATAAAAATCTGACTCCCTCGAACTGGATCAGTTTGTTAAATAAAAAGCACTAAAATTTTGTTCTAATAATGTGGAATATGGATGTTCCAAATAAAAATATAATTTAAAAAAAAGTGTGTCTTGTCTAGTTGCATGGTCATACATATAATTCTGTTATTTCCCACCAGGTGTGGGTTGAGTTCAATTGCTTTGTCTTGTCAATTGTATTTTACTTGTTTTTGTTCTTATAGTTGAGGGATTTGTTTGGTAGTATTTCGAATTATGCTTTTCTTTCTAGCAATACTTCTACTTTTAGAGCTGGTATTTCACTTCCAGTTGTAATTGCAGTTACTACAGAACAGCTTCAAATTAATTTCTCGCTGATCATAGCTCAGCTTCACTTTGTTTCTGGTTGTTGGTAAAACAACAACAGGTACAGAAGTCCACTCGACAGGCATTCGACCCCCCCAGTGGACCTACAGGAGATGATTTCGGAAACAGTACAGTAAACAACCAGCATGCTGTTCGTCGATTGGCCGAGAGGAATCGAAATGCTTCCAAGGTATCCATGGTATCTTAGCAAATGTGGTTCATTACCCAGTACAAAGAGTGGTATAGTAAAATGTTTCTACCACCACAAAACACAGCGGAAATGAATAAATAAATATAATAAAAATCTTTAAAAATAGATCTGGTAAGGGGTTCAACTCGAGGTCACAGCGAGTTAGCGTCACACCAGTCATCTTGACAACAACGGGCAAGGTGGCGTAAGAGGAGCGACATGCCCGCCGGGCGACCCCTCAAGTGGAGCTGCGCTAAAGTGCTGACACGTTGCGGGCCGGTGGAAATACGCGGCGGTACGAGCCCCTTCCCGCTCATCAAATAGTAATGGGCCCAGCGCTGCGGTCAGGTTGCCGCGGTGGGGGGCGGGGGCACGCCGAGTTAGACGAAGGGCGAGGCGGCGAGTTCACCTCACGGTCACTAAACAGCGGCTTGCGAGTACCCAACAATGTTGCCTGGAGAACAGCAGGCACAGTTTAGGGCACAATGATGTTTGACTAAATGTCCTAAATGTGTTTTTTTTTTTCTTAGTCATGACTGTTTTATAGAGCCAGAGTCGCATTCACAGATGGTAGTTCTCATTCAGGCTGTAGTCAGTTTTATTTGCCTGTTCTAGTTGAGTCGCTAAGCATGCTAATCGCTAATGTGAAGTACAGTCTGGAAAGACCCAAAAAAGTGCTTAGATGTGCAATAAATCTTTCTCATAGTCTATCTAGTATAACAGTAGAGTGGAGAGACAGCCGCTACGAATAGAAAATTAGATTACGACAAATTAAGATAAAACGACAGCTACGTGAGCAATTTAGCACAGGCATGTACACTGCTCAGCAATGACAAAGAGGTGGAGGTCAGGGTAAATATTCACAATATTAGCAGTTATTTGCTGGTATTAAGTTTTCAGATCAACACAATAATAGGTGTCAAAATTACTTTTTTATTTTTTAAATATAGTTTTGCTAATGGACTATTTCTTAAATGTTAAACACGTTCCATTACCTAAAAGAAAAAAATGGAAATTGAGTTGAAAATGCAACATTTGAATGAAGAAACTAGACAAGAATTAATATCGTATTAATGAAGAGATGTACTTTCACACTTGAATAAGTCAACCAGAAATATTTTTTGTTTTATTCTTCTTTTTTTTTTTTTACACTTTTATATTCACTACTACTAAGACCAAAAAATGTAATCAATATCAGAATATGAAATTCAGCCCATGTCGTTAACCCTTAACAGTGTTGGAGCAGTCATACTTTGTCTTGAGCAAAAAATATAAAACATATAATATTGTGTTTTTGTGTGATCTTTATTTCTTTGACAGAACCTGATGCATTTCAGTCATTTTAAGGCAAAGGCCTTCATTTAATTGGTAATGTCTCAAGGTAACTGCAGAGCTGGGGGCTATGTGCAAGTTTTTCATTAATCTCCTTGTCAAATCCAACCAGTCAGGAACAAGATCGCTTATCACCAAAGACTTTACACTTATTTGAAAGGAAATCTTTGAAATGTGCCACATGCTAACCTGAGTTGGTGTTATAATTCAGGACGCCAGTCAGCCACGCGCCCTACGGATAGCTTTCTTTTATGCTTTGCGGACAGACTTCACCATGTCTGTCGGCCAAATAGACAAATTAATGATGACATTGCGTTTGTCTCCGCAGGAGGCCAAGAGTTTTAAGACAATTCCTGTAAATGTTTCTGCCTTGCAGATATGCCAGAGTTGAAGACAGGGTTGTCACTGCATTTTTAAATAGTTGTACTGATTGTATCTCTGGTTTTACGTTTTGATTTTGGATTTGGCTCTTACACTCTTCCTTGTCTTAACCTGGATGTGGGTCTACTTTCGGGTCCCGCTATAAATGCTAACTGATTGTAGTTTAGGATTTGTTCTTCCACGTTCGCCTAGGAAAGCAGATTGAGGTGGTTTATTTTTGTGCAGCACGTGGGTGGGAAGAGACCTTTCGCTTCGTGGTAAAATACTGCCAATTCCAAGAGAGGCGAAAATTGGACGAGCTCCTACAAGTAGAAAAGTAGCGAGATGATGCCCCTCAAACGGGGTTACCGAGAGCCAAATCAGTGGCGTGATGAATACATTGGAATGCAATGCCAGCTCAGCAAATGTTAAATGTTCTCATTAGTTGCTTGAGAGGTATCACCCATGCATGAACAAATGCACACACACTGCTTCAAAAACCTAAGACCTAAGCGGCGCAAAACTACTTCCTTATCTACAATGCTATTTCTTTTTTAATGGAATAACCATTAGACCACTTCTAGTCTTAGACTTTACTTACAGTATTGTCATGGGCATTGTCTAAGTCCCGGATGTGGTTCTGTTTCAAATTGTAACCATAGATTCGAGTTGAAGTCAGAGTATTTGAGAATTTGTTTTATGAACTTATATTTTCCTGAAAAATGTTATGAGCTCAATATTTATTTTAAAGGATTTTTGCATGTTTGTTTGTTTTGCTTAAACTCTCGAGAACCCCCTGGTGATCCTCCAAATACAGGGGTACCCGTACCCCCATTTGAGAACCACTTTTCTAGAGTATTGGTTGTTATTGTGGTTATAGTCTAGTTTTAGTTACTTAGGTTGGTTGGTTGGTTTGTTAGTTCGTTAGTCTAATTCTAGCTAATTTTATTCATCATAACCAAGGGTCATAGCACAAAGTTCAGCCATCCAAACAGTCAGACTAAGTCTAGTCTTCAGTCTAGCTCGACTGTCGTCATAGTCCGAAAAATGGTTCCAATTTCTGGTTTTGGTTCTAGTTTTAATAAGATTCATAGTCATACAGTCAGTCCACTGATTGTGGTTGTGGTTCATTTTGTAGTCATAACCAAAGGTCAAAGCACTATGGTTCCAATTTCTGGTTTTGGTTCTAGTTTTAATAAGATTCATAGTCATACAGTCAGTCCACTGATTGTGGTTGTGGTTCATTTTGTAGTCATAACCAAAGGTCAAAGCACAATGTCCTGCCTTAGTCTAGTTAGAGTGATAGACTTCTGGTTCCGATTCTGTTTTCTAGTTCTGAATCTAATTGCGGTTGTATTTCTGGTTGTAGTTATGGTTCCATTTTGAGTTAAGCCTCTGGTACGTATTTTAGTTTTATTGCTAATTCTAGGTTGGAGTTGATGTTCGGATTGTAGTCCGCTGAGTGGATCCACCCTCAAAGATGGCAGTCCTGATATCCCATCTGGTGCGTGCTTTGGCTCGTCAAAACAAAAACAGCAGGGTGCTCAATATGTGATCTCTCCACATCCACCCGCCACCTTTGGGTCAATAAAACCAGATCTCTGGTTATGAGTGTCGGTTTTTCTCGTGATTCATATTTTTCCTCCTAGAAAGAGCGAATTGAGAGACTAACATCGAGGCTCTTTTTGGGGTGGAGCGGCACAAAGAGGCAAAAACGAGCTCAGGGCTCATGGCTCAGGGCAAAGGGGGCTTCTGGCTCACGGCCCGGGGCCAACAGTCTCCGCTTTCGGGAGCGTTGACAAGGTCACAGTCCCCTGGGTCTGAGCCCTTGGGCCGTAACCACAGACACCCAGATAAACTCGGAGCTGTCACTCAAGGAAACACGGTCACAGAAGATGGCAATGGGGAATAGCCAGACACCTGCTGTGAGTGTGGGTATATGTGCATTTGCATGCGTTTGCGCGCCTTGGGAGACATCATCACACATTCAGCGGACACATGAAACACTGACTGCTGACAGTGAGGAAATATCTTCATCGCAAAGGCTGAACGAAATAAGATAGCTGTAGAGTTTTAGAGTTATAGAGTTTTAAGAGCCTTTCAGTTCAATTCCAACGTAACTTTACTCGGTAGAGCGGACCGACCAAGGCCATGTACATCAGTGAAATTTTATTGGCTGAAAACAAACTATTAAAACCAATTAAGTTTTAAGCTTGGTCTTCTCCTAACTAGCTACTGTAGTTGTGTTTCTACGTTTGGTTTTAGTTGCAGTTGGTTTACTGTTTATATCATCTAGTTTGGGCTCTATCTCTAGGTCTGTGTTAAGTTCCATTACTGGGTTTTAATTTTAGTTTTGGTTCTATTTCTGGTTATGCTTCTTGTTAGACTTAAACTTCCATTTCTGGTTCCTAATTCTTTTTCTATTTCCAGTGATATTTTTGGTTCTTGTTTTGAATGTGCCATGACAAAAAAAAAAAAAAAAAAAAAAAAAAAAGTTAAAAACTCACTCTTCCCCTCTTTAGTTTACTTTAAATTTAACAGGCTGAAAATATTCTGGCGCCATTATAACAGCCTACAACATGGACAGGTACTTCCGTAAACACGTTGTCACGAAGTCACAACGCCCTCAATGCGCATGTGGGTCCGTTTTAAGGTGTTTAGCCTTCAAATACAGGTCAGATACATGTTGCATTTGTTTGGAAATATGACCATGACCTCACAAAAAAAACATTTCACAAAAAAATTAAATAAAATCTGAATTCAACATTAAGTCCTGTAGTGTGAAGCAAGCCTGTATATTCCTTGATCTAATCCAAGCTCCATTGGCAATAATGCAAGTTTTTTTTTTCTTTTTTTTTTTTTTTTTTAAACAAACACGTCAAATTGTAAAGTGTGTTTGGAAAGGCCACTTCAACCAAAGTAGATTACTGAATAAAAATGGATGAAACATTCCGCAGTAATTGAGCCTTTTGTGTGGAAAAAATGGTATTTTGGGGAACCCTTTTGTATTATATTGCCTATTGAAAGACGTTCAAATTTCTATAAACGCTCTAATTTTATTATTCTCAATGTTCTCACATCTTCCATTTTTTTTTAACTTAGGGAATTCCCTTCTGCTATTGTCTGGCAAGTTACAATTTAAAAAATTATCCACCATTTTTAGCAAATTTTCAAGGCATTTAGTGTCATATCTCAAACGCTGACACTAGCCCCCCTCCCCCCTGGTGAGAAAAGCTGTATGGGCAACCGAATTGATCATGTAAGAAAGCTATCAAATGTTTTTTTGTTGCTGTTCTTTTGTTATTGTGTGGTAAATCATTTGGGGTGCTCAAAAGGAGTTTTTGTTTGTTTTTGAAGAAAATTCTTCAATGACAGTGGCCACTTTTCACATTGCTGGTTCTAGATGTGGTTCTGCCTTGATGTCTTTTTCTGGTTTCAGTTATGATGTAGTTTTACTGGTACTTTTGGTTTGAGTTTTGGCAATGATTTGGGTCGTACTTTTGAACATTACTTTTCTTTTACTTCTTGTTAAAATTTTGCCACTGCAATGCTGAGTTATAGTTTTCAGTTCAGTTTCCGGGTCTGGTTCTAATTCTAGATGTTGTTCTATGCTGTCTACTTCTGGTTGCAGTTGTGTTCTTCCATTTCTGATTCATGTTCCCGTTTTGAGTTGGTAGGAGTTCTAGTTTTGATTCAGTTCAAACTAAGGGATATTTGTTGGAAAAAACATTGTGATAGTTTTACTTTGACATTCAGTACAGAAAAAGCAGTTATGAGCTGATCTTTGACCAATCAAATTCCCCGCAGATATAATTGTGGGTAAGCGAAATGCTTCTAAAACTTTTAAAAAGACAAAAAAACAGGTCAAAGTTGAGCCGGGAAAATCACAATTAAGAGTTTTAGACATGTCTTTTTCCTTGTCTGGAGACAAGTGTGTTATTATCTAAAGGCAATTATGGATTTTTATCCATGGCAGAGCATTCATTGGAGATTTTCTCTAGCAGAAACAAAACAGAAACACAAAGTTAGTCTCCAATACTCTCCACACTGATAAACGGTCTGCAGCAGTACAAAAACAAATAAATTATTTAAACGTCTACCTTGCGAAGAAAAAAAAGAGAAAAGAAAACTGAGAGGGTTTTGTGTCTCTCTCAGGCTCACATGCCGCCATTGATCCACTCCCTGTGGCGCCTCGCTCACTCGACGTGCACCGAGCGGCAAAGGAAAAGAGCGTTCGTCACCTGCAGGCCAGCGCGCAACGTCGTGGTTTAAAGATTTTATTTCACAGCAGCAAGCTGCGCTCTGCAACGCTGCACTAATCAACTTAGAATCACAAAGCGTCATTTCGAGGTGCTGGTGAGAAAAATACCCCTCGGATGTGTTGTCATGGTGTTAGGAAACAGTAGGGATAAAACATATTTTTGATTGAACATATGCGACTAAATGTGCTCATACTCGGTATGTGTTTCAAAGCTTCTTCTTATACAATAATGTAATAATCGTAAAAATGACTTACAAGTTCAATTAACTGATTTTCATGCGTCCTCCATGTTGGTATGAACATACATGTATGCTAGTTTTAACAGTCTCATCGCAGTTTGACATTGTTCTTATCCTTGAATCAGCGGGGTTCCCGTGCAGCCAAACAGGTTCGGGGCGCAACATTTCCTGTGTATAAAAGGCGGGGTTTGAGATCAATAACGCCCTTAGGCTGAGGGAGCCAATCTGCATACAAAAGGTGAGCTGACTCAGCGTTTAGCCTGGGGGCTTTAAGAGAATGATTGCTCTACAAGTGATAAAAATGCAGCATTGTGGAAAAGCCTCCAGTGGAGAAGTGCAGCAATCGCAGATGTAAATACATGCTCCCCTTGTAAACACAATCACTTCTTAGGAGTCGCAAGCACCATCAAGCTCTAACAGAGAAGTGATTCCACTTTAATTCTTGCTATTCTTAATTCTAATGCGTGAACACAGTCGACTTGACTCTTAAAGAGAGAGGTCGCTAGTGTTGTGGTAGTCGCATGTTAGTCTTTTGGTTACCCAAATTGTTATTTTACACAGCAAGGCTTGCAATAGGGCTCATGTTGACAGAATACCATGTTTCTTTACAGAAAAACAGATCGTCCTACATCACGTTAGGAGCATAATTTTAGCATTTTGGATAACAAGTAAACGGAAGGCCCTCAAGCAGTAGGTAGTTTCTATAAATACTGTAGCAAGTGGCCATTTTTTAGTTATTCTAAAAGCCTAAATCAGTAGATAGCAACAGAAAAATCACACATGACTATGCAGCCTGGTCGGATGAGGATAACGAGCTAACTAAAGGCCTGACGCAGTAAATGGTTTCTCCAAATACCAGCGTGACAATTGGCCAACTGTGGAATTCGGTAAACGCAACGGAATTTAAATTGATTCTGTAGTAGCCCCATAATGATACATGCCGCTAGGAATGCTGGCATACCACGAAATATTGGATCGGAGAACACGAATTGGAAAATGAAGTGAGGAGAACATTGAGAGATACAGTAATGTTATAATGGCTTCCTCTAATTTGAAGGTGTTTTTTGAGAAACTAAAAGTATTGCCTCATTACTACAGCAGAATTTGGTATCAAAAAACTATGTTGAAGTGAAATGAGATGCTTCATTTAGAGAAAGTCATCTTGGGTAAGAGTGGAGTTCTGTGCCTTAGCTCAACAAATAGCACGGGTTCGCTTCATGATAGCTAGCCTATAGGTAGGCTACTATATGTGCGTAAATTTCTCCCGTCAGAGGTCCCCAGACGCAAAAAGCTTGAGAGCCCCAGTCTTAAAGCCAGCATCACTATTACCATGTTGTTGTAGAAATGCCACATGCAGTGTACATTTGATATGATGGAAAAAACATGTCAAGCTGTCCATCATTTGAATGAAATGTCACCGCAGCGAGGGAATGTAATAGTTCCTCAACGTGGGTCAACCCAGGTGTTTGTAAAGTGAGGAAAACGATGTGAAAACACTGTATTGATGCAAGTAAATAAAGATTGTTTTTTTTTTTTTTTTTTTTTGCCTTCGCTGAGATAACATCATCAAGTGTGCGAGAAGACAGTGCCACAGTCTTTTCTAGCAGCTATCTGGATTCAAGCAAGGCAAATGTGTTTTCGTCTAAATGCCACGTGCCACTTTCGCCCATTGGATTCACTGCCGCAAACACATTACAGCATTCTCTGTTGACAATATGAACTATTACATCATGAATAAATATCAATACTTAACATTTGGCAGTTTTTTTTATGGTAAATGTTAACAGTTGACTGAAATTGAAATCATCCCTTCACTAAGCTACATGAATAAATGTAGACAAGTACACCATCATGAAACATGTCCCTGTCTCCTCCTTTTGAAAACTCCTACTGCTGCCCATTTAGGTGGCACATGCGTCACTAAGGGGCCAAGTTTCAAAATAGTGATGACATAAGCTTTCCACAAAAATGTGCAAGGTTCATAAGACAGAAGAATATCCAATCAGTAATTTCTATTGTAACCCATTTAAAACGTACACAAAACAATACACAACATTTTTTTTTTCTCTCTAAGGTCACCTTATTTGTGGTATCCACGTCAGTATGGCAACTTCCCATTCTGGCCAGTATGGCTGAACGCATAGCAAATAAAGGCGTTGAAAAAAAGTGAGCCTGCAGCTCATTGTTCGAGCAGCGTCGCTCATCTGGGGAGCGCTCCTGCTCGCCAACGTTTCCCACATTCTCCGATACCAACGCCAAGGTCGTTCTCCTCCAGCGATCTGTAGCTCTTAATCTGACACATCTCTCTCATGAGCTCTGAGCAAGCTAGTTGAGGGCGCTAACTAAATCCTGCACATTCCGCTGGGGGGAGGTGTATGCATGAGAGCTCAGCTTAACATTGTATGATTCAAAACCCTTGTCTTTGATCCCTAAAAACAATGGTAGTAAAAAGTGGTAGAGTCAAAGCCAAGTGTTATGAAGAAATATTTTTGAAGAAAATTACCCTTCAATTATTTTATTACAATTTTTTATTTTATAGAAGGGTACAAAAATAGTATTGTCAAGAGTGGTTTTGGTGCCAAATTACCCTCGGGTCAAATTTAGTACAGAGGAGTTCGGTTGCCTTGGAACAATTCGTAGCTTTTAATTAAAGAAATACATCACAACCAAGTTTGATTGACTCAACTCTAGGGTACCAAAAGCGGTAGAGTGCAGCTTCGTGACTTGGGTCGGAATTCAAATCTAACATGATTGATTAGTTGATTAGGGGCTGTGTCCCAATACTTGCATCCACATCGACTCCATAAACACCTGATCTCTCTTTTTTCGCTGCCAGTGCTTGTGCTCAATAGCCAAGGCAGACATTTTTTATTGATTGCTTTGTTTCCAGTGCTGCAATACATAATTCATCAAGCCTCTGTGTGTGTGCATGTATGTGTGTGTATATTATATATATATATATATATATATATATATATATATATATATATATATATATATATATATAAAATAAACAGCAAAAGGGGTAAACAATCAATCACAGTCAACGCCTCCCCTTCACACAATTACGAGAAGTGTTGCAGTAAAACAAAAGCCTCACGCTCGGCGCATGCAAGATTGTTAGATACAGCAGTACCCTGCCTTAAATTTTTCAAATTATAAGCTCTGTAATGCCCTTGCATGTGGACAAGGAAAGCTACAGTGAACAATGTGCTTGGGGATCCACAGCCAAACACAAACAGAAAATGAGAAGTCTGGCAAAAAGCTGCTGTAAAAGAACTACTACTTATCAAAAATCACAAGTACTTGAGGAATTGATCATCTCTATCAGTGTGTACTCAAAGTTAGGGGCTAGGTCACAAAACAAATTAAACTTGAGTCAAGCTACTACTGTCAATTAAAGTCCAAGTCCTTTCAAAGAACACAAGGAGTTCAAGAGTCTTTAAGTTGAAATTGGTTTGGAGGGAAAGGGGGCCTCCTTATTCCCTGGAGCCTGGTCATCTCTATTCCCAACCTAAACTTGTTCATGGTTGCGGATGGGCCGGTCGGCGGATAGTTTCAGATATGAGCTCGGGCGAGTGCGAACAGAGCGTCGCCCGTGATTCACAGACATTGATTAATCTCATCAGGGACTGAGCTGGACACAGCAGTAATAAACTGCAAATTGTCTAGCGGAGCTCACATCAAATCAGCGCCATGGGCGAGCGGGGCTACCGTTGCAGCCGCCGCCGCCAAGAACAGGCATGTCTATTCTGAGCTTTAATGCGATGGAGGTAATTAAGTACGTGCTAAACAAACTCGTTTGAGCGGAATCACTAATAAGTAATAAACAAGCAAGACTTCCTGTTCCTGCTCTTTGTCCCTTGATAGGCATACTCTATATAAAAAAAACGCCCACGCTCTGAGAGAGATCTTCAGTGGAGGCCAAGAAACACACACACAAAAAAAAAACGTTTTTTTTTTTTTTTTTTTTTTTTAAATGTTCCCTTTTGAATATGTACATTAAAAATATGAGCTAACAGTGATTTCAGGGGTTACGGTGAGATCCAACTATACCAGTCAATAGGAAATGAACCAAATTATCATGAATGGCTGCTTCAAAGCAAAAAGGCTGACTTCCTGTCTGTTTTCAGGCTTTGGTTCTTGAGACTTTTTTTTTGGTGTGTCTACTCAGGATAGACATGTCTACTTAAATTCATATTGCTAAAGCAGGGGTCACCAACGCGTTGCCCCAAAGATCACATGAGTAGCCCGTAGTGGCCGCAGGCTTGTTCTGCAAATAGCTTCACACTGATACAACATTGTGATTTTCTAGGAATTTTACAATTACTCATATATTACATCTACATTACATATTACACTTTATTTATATTTACCACAGCTTTTCTTAATTATTGTGAAAAATCAATAACATGACCAGTGTCTTCCTAGAAAAAGATATATTCACTCATCTATAAACAATACCATTGTGACAGATACTTTGGGAAAATTATTTAAAAACCTCACACTTCAATTTCCACCAAGGAATACCACTGGGACTTGTACAAAAATGTGCCAGAGAAGTGAAAATGATCACCAAACACCTACAATACATTGTAATCAGTATAATGTATATTAACACACATATACAGGACATACTGTCAATATATTTCCACAGTACTAGATGGTTAATTGTACAAGGCAAGCTACCTTGTTGTCAGTGGGCCCAGAAATGGCTAGTTGTTTATGGAAAAGTTGCTAGTAGCCACTAGAATGAGTAGAACCACTGGGATGCCATTTCATCTTATTGCTCCCATTCCCATCCTATACCTACTGACATTTTTTTTTTTTTTAAAGCTGTGGTACGCATTGTCTCAACGGGAGTCAACGGGCTAAATTGCCGTATTTTTCGCACTATAAGGGGCACCGGATTATAAGGCGCACCCTCAATTAATGACATATTTTAAAACTTTTTCAATTACAATATAGTAATACTCAAAGTAATAACAATAATACCTCAAATAATAACTCTAAACTCTCAATAGCATCATAACTCAATGTCAACATAAGCAACCTTGTTCAACTGTAAACACACAAAAGAAACAGGTAAAGCTTACTTTATCAGTTCATTCCCCGTCTACGAAACCCATATTGAAACTCAATATTGATCCATATATAAGGCGCACCTGATTACAGGGCGCACCATCAGCTTTTAAAAAAAATTAAGGCTTTTAGGTGCACCTTCTAGTCCGGAAAGTACGGTATTAAGATTGTCACTTCATACAAAAATGGCAAACTTGCGCATCTTCAAACATTCATTCTTGAGAAATTTGGGGCTATATCGTAGCTTCCGAATTTCACACTCCTAAATTAAAGTGACTTTGGGAGGCTATTATCAAACCCAAATTAATAACATTACAGTACCATCAAAATTCACTGGCAAAAAAAATGCCTCGAAATCGGCCGATTAAAACCAAAAGGGATTTATGTGTTTTTAGGCACGGAATCTACATTCCTTTTTGTGTTTCCCCTTATGATAGACAAAAATATATTTCAAGTCACTTTAAGCAGATTGGGTGGATGAATTTTATCCTCAAACCAAAACATACTGTAGTAGGATGAACAGACTTTAATAACTTGAGATAATATGTGGCGCTTCAGTTTAAGAACATCCAAATGTCACTAATGGACACGAGCGCACCCATGAAATATTAAACAGGCGGAGAGAATCTAATCCCAGACTCAATTGAATAAATGAGAAAATATATTAGATTCATTTATTCAGTGACTCATTTGCGTGCCAGTGGCGAATACCAGACTTCCACAATCCACAGCCGGCACAAATATGATATAATTAGTTCATATTTAATCATACCAAAAAAAATAGATCTTAAAAATACAAAATGATAACGATGAAGGACTAATCTTAGCGTCATTATGCTTGGAGTATCCTCAAAGCATCTACAGTTTGACAAGCTAACGCTAAATGGGAGTGACAACTCGAGAGCCGCTATCTTTTTAACTATTAAAATTGACAAGATTTATGGCAGGAACTGAATGAATACTTTGCCATCGACCTTAATTACAGAGTTAATTTGTGCTTTATGTGAAGGCTCTGACAGACATTTCCACCTAGGTGACTGAGAAAAAGAGGGGAAAAAATGTAAAAATCAGATGTTTATTGTGGAGGCAGGTTATAATGTCATTATTTTGTATTAAGCCCTGATTTTGACCCAACAAGGACTTTTTGATGTTTTTGATGTCATAATACATTAAATATGACATGATAAATATTCCTATTTCAATTTCATAAATATATCATTTATGAACACGTGGTTACTCTTAACTATTATCGCATTTTTACAAATTTTGTCCATGAAAATTACATTTTGAGGGGTTGAAACTAAATATATATGTATATTTAACAATGTTATGGCCCTTTCAAAGTCAGCCCAAGTTGGGTGATAAGGCCAGCGTAGTGAAAAATGCTTGGACATCCAGGGGTTAATTTAAATGGGCAATTTGTTTTTGGGGTGAGGGATGTTTGCCATTGTTTGTTTTACATTGTAACTGGTCAAACAACAACAAACAATAATCTGCAAAAATTAGCTGATTTTGGGGTGGAAATGTTTAACCTCAGTATCTTACATTACATATAGGTAAAACAAGAAGAATTCAAGCAATGGGGGGTGGGGGGGGTAATTTCACTAGGTTTTATGTTGTAATGGGTTTTAAAAAAAATGGCAAAAGTCAACAGATTCAGATATTTTTTTTTTGCTAATTTTGAGAGACCATATACAAGCCAATTCATCATGTGGGCCCTTGTATTTATTTGTATTGTTTGTAATGTACCAGCTCCTTGGTGGAGGTAATGAAGCCATCCTAAAGGCAACAGAAGGCTCATCCTCATGTTTGGAGCATTGGCATGCGAACGAGGTCATCGAGGCGAGCAGCGGGTCGGCAGATGGTCCGAGAAACACTGCCACCAGCTCAGTCCAGCCCAGCTGGGTGAGTGAATTCGTCCATTCACATGCAAGCAAGCATGCACGTGTGCGCACACACACACACACGAACACACAACAGCCATAGAACAATGTGTTTGGGGCACCTGTGCTCTTTTGGCTGTCAGAAGCAAAGACGCCGTGATGGTAAGACTTCCAAACATCAACATGACAAACATCTGAGGTCCACATTCAGTCCAATTGGGAGCCTTTCACCAAAAATCAAGGCAAGGTCAAAAACCCCAGGCTCATTATTTTCCACACCTGCTTGGGTAAAAGACACTTCATTAGGTACAACCGCGTACAGTGTACACGACACACTCACAGGCAACAGTATGAGGTGCTGGAAAGCAGCCACAAAGGGACTTTCCGAAGCAAAGATGTATTTTGACGGTGTCGCTATAACAAGCTAGCTGAGTGCGTGTCACAAATTTGTAGGGTAGCAAGTTGATGCGAACAAAGTAGGGGAAGTGGCTTGTCTGGTTTTGTATATTTAACTTGCACCCAAAAATTCAGGAAAATTGAAATAGTGGAAAACATTATCTTCGCAACTGACCGCTACAAAGTTCTTAAATTTCTGAATTCCCTTTACTGGGGTTTTAACTTGTTTTATTATGCACAACTTATTTTTACACTTTAACCCACTGCCTGTAGAGTTAATACAGTTTTTATGACAGCAGTGGTGCCTGTACCAAATTCACTTTCCATTATTTCCTTTGGGAAATAACAAATGTAAAGGTCCACTTAATTGACGGCGTCAGGCATGTTATTTGGACCAAATTTCAGGGCAATCAATCAAAGTGGCGGCACGCAAAGTCAGCGCTTCTCGTCGGCCCGCAAGCGCCGTCGATATCAAGTGGGTGCCGATTCATTAAATGGGACGCAAAGCGACAGCAAGAAGGAAGCGCAGGCGCAATCGGAGACCTTGCGCAAACAAAAATAGTGGTTGCGAGCAACAGCTGCCCTCCTTCCAAAAACAACTGGAGGGTTTTTGATTGGCCTCCCGAGAGCCTCCAGAGAAAACACACATCTGGACCGTCACTTGCCAACCACACACAAGAGCGAGGAATATACCAGCGTGGGCCAATAAAGCACATTGGAGAGGAAAAATACGAAAAGATTTTCTGAGATCATTTACAGCATGGAAAATTACAGGTAACTAATCTAGTTAATCTAGTTAATGAACACTTTTTGCTTGATTAAATAAAAACTGTTCAAATGAATGCTGTATTTGATATGCATAAATAATGATGAAAATCTTGTGATATGTTAATGACATGCAAAATTGAAACCAACTAACAACCAAGAATCTTGCATGTTCCCAAAATATTTGTGTTTTAGTTAACATTTATTCATATTTCGTATGTATTTATACTGTACATCTTAAATATACGGGGTATGTCAGGTGTGTTATTTGGACCAAACTTCATGCTAAAAGGTACTTTAAACAGGGTTTCTCTACATATAAAGCCCTATATAAAGCGCTTTACATCAACTCATTCACAGATGGTGATGTGGTTTCAGGAAAAACTTAGGGTTCCATTTTTTCCACAAAGACTGGGGATGGAACCCACAACTTTTGGGTCGCAAGATGACCACTCTACCACCAAGCCAGTGCCCCCATACACTGTATATTTAAACTCAATTATCGCTGAAAAATACAAAAATAGTGGGTGATTTATTTATAATAGGAAAAATAATTTCTTCCTGTTTATTGATTATAGTTTGGTTACTATTCAAAGTACAGTATAGTTTAAAGATTAAACCATACTTTAAATGCAAACTGAGTACGATCAGAAAATTATAGTTACACATATGTTTTCATGCTACTGTAATATACTTTATACTATACATCATATTTTTGGTTGTTGAAAAGCTGTGTCTTAGGCTGCCCACAATAACAGGACACTGCTGGGCAGATACAGCAGAGATGACTTTCATGCAAAAATGTGTCAGCTTAAGGTACACCTGTGCAATTATGCTGTCTTGTAAGCATCTTTTTCATAGCTGTATTGGTTTCTTTTTCGATAACCATGCAAGTAAAAACTCATTGGCAAAACCCCACCTGATCATTGCTCTCTGCTCACCATCGATACCACCACCATCACTACTCCATTACGGCAGTTTTATTAACGTCTTTGTTGCCAAATTTTGCATCGCTTTGGTTGGTTGTTTGTCTTACCTGGATAAATAAAGGCTAAATAAAAATTGAAAATCATTGTATTCAATTTGTTTGTGAACAATGTTGGAGAACTATTGACCTTTTGAAAAAGTGACTAAAAACAAAAGTGTTATTTTTAATAAATGACGAAAAGGTTCTGCTTACATACTAGATATTTATTTCAACCGGGAGTACACATGGCAGATAACAACGTCCTAATGTTAGTCTGATGTCCTCTGCCGTCTACTGAAATGGACGTTAAAGTGCCCTAGGTCTCGCACGGCAACCATCCTGACTCACCTGTTCTCGTCGGTAGGTCACATGACAGTCGCAAAGCCGGTCCAAGGGCACTTTGATGTCAATTCTACTCGACAGTAGAGGGCAGTAAAGGACAAACTGGCAGTGCCCTGAGATTGATGAAAATGAATGCAATAATCTGCATAACTTTCACTCCACGAATCATGTTGGGAACCATGCCTTGAGCTCCCCTCATTGCCTATTCATTTAGGCAATGCTATAAAAGTCCCACTCATCTACTACTTGGGTCAAAATGCAATTGGATGAAACCAAACTTACTCCCTCATGTTTGCACATGGAGTGCTGAGGAGGTGATGAGGCAGGAGAGCCCGCAGGCCTGCTGACCTACATCCAGGCTGAGCGGGGACGATATTAGCGCAGCAATTAAAGGAGATGACAGCCGTCAGGCAGGCGAAGACGGCACGCAGTCTTCTCCCGAGTGTAATTGCTATTGATTTTTGGCACGAGCAAAACAACACAGCGTTGAGACACAAAGGAGAAGCAAAGAAAAGGAGCCCACAGGTGAGTTGTAAGGGGAGGCGTTTCCCTAGGCCGGGGGTGTCAAACGTACGGCCTGGTTTAATCAGGCCTGCATGATGATTTTGTGACAAACTAAAAAAAAAAAATATATATATATATATAAATAGGACCAAACTTATTTCTCCGCTGTCCTTAATCAAGAGACAAAAATTTTCAGTTTTAGGAGCAATGCCCGAATGAGAACTGCAACAAATTGGTGACCAGCTGCCATGTTTGGTGAAATAGCTTGTTGATGCTTCACTGACAGAAAGTGGAATTAGCATTAGTATATCACTTTGTCGTGCTACTGCTCAGCGCAGGTAAATTCGCCGGGAAGAGATTCACATGGGCAGGGGTAAGTACCAGACATTCCGCTTAGGTCTGTGTTCTATTTCTTTTTAACTTCATTTACAGCCTAGTCGTAACCACATTTAGCGCTTATGTAATTTACGTGACATCATGACTTCATGATTTTTCAACTTCTGTCATCTATGTCAGCATGCGGGTGCAACCAGTGCCCAAAACACTACCATTTTGTTTTGTTCAACTATCTTTGCACTACACTACACTCCTTGAAAAGAAGTTGTTACAACCACATATTTCGATAGGGGCATTTTCCATTATTTCTTGCAATTTAATGGAAAATGCTGCATTGGAATGTATAAGGGAGCAAAATGGAAGTTTTTATTTACTTTGTTTTTCAACAACATATTTCCAGTTGACTGCCGCTAATTGCAGGGAATTAGGGCCAGGCAGACATGCACAGGAAAAAAAAAATGCACACAATTAAAATAAATTGTTTTAAGTTATATACCATGATTTTACCAGTTGGGGAAGGAAAAGATTTTCCTCCTTAAGCCCCTGAGTTAAAATGGGCTTGACAGCCCAGCCCTAGGCTGTGCTGGGATGCTCCCAGTTTGCTTTAGAGATCACAGAACAAACTTGATACTGAAAAAAGAAGTTTGGAAAGTAAGGAAAAACTTCATTCTTTTTTTTATAGCACTCACGATGATGACTGCACCTCAAATAATTTGTCATTGTGCTACATGTTCTCATTTTATACATTACATGCATACTTTTATGAGAATATTGTTATGATTTTAAAATGTTGAAAGTCATTCCTTTAAAAATTCTTACAGTAATGCTTTGGGTTTCAAGTTTACTTCATGAACCAAACTATTACTATCTTCTCTTCACCTCTATAGTTCACTATTGCCCCCCCCCCCCCCCCCCCCCACACACACACACACACTTATTGCACCAGGTTTCAAACAATTCTATTTAAATTCGACTTTTCTTGAAAACCAGGAATGTGACCTGTGGTTTGCATTCTTGCATTACATATAGGGGCAAGACCTTTTATCAGTTGCCAACTGCAATTTCTAGTGTTGGAGGGCCGCAAAGAGAAAGTAAGGCACACCCCTTTGAAAGAACACACTTTACGAGCGCCTATAGTACTTGTTACCATCTGTGTTCTTTGCATCCATAAAGCTTTTTTTTGTATTAACGGTTACATGTGCCGTTCAGCTGCTGCTTATCTATACAGCATTGGCACCCAGGAGTTAGACGGACCCTTTATGGCTCATCCTTATGTGAAACACATTTCTGCTGAAGGTGTTCATACGGAAAATGTGTGCTTTGTTTTGGGAAACGCAAACACTGACTGGTCATGCATGTGCACAGCACTGGAAAATGTTGTAAAATATCTCGAGATGTGTGTATGTGCGTGCGTATACATGTGTGCGTATGCATGTGCAGGCAGCTATTAATGTCTAACACGAGGTAAGAATGCAAACGTATGTCTGGGAGTCGGTTCTGGTTAAAAGAAATCGAAACCTATATGTGGTAACCTGATGTCCTATTTTCCACTTTCAGAGTTTTCTTTTTAAATCATTGTGTGAGTAAGTGGGGAATTATAAGTGGAATAAATAAATAGTGACGTCATGTCCCTCTCCAATTTTGGGAACCAACGGAACAAAGCACATAAGAATTTACTGTTCTCCTTAATGTACACGACATTGAATAGGTTTAGATAATTTGGAGTGAGGGGCTGGACGACAGAAAGCTACTCACGACCCTTCATAAAATCTTTACTCGAGACAATGACCAGTTTTCCAAATCCTCCTTGTCATTGGGCAATCTTCATGTCAGTCATAACAGCAACTCCATTGGCAAGCTGTCTTGTCATAATACATCAAACAACAAATGCTGATTCTCCTTTTAGGTAAGAACAAGGTCACGGGAATGATTACCCGCGAAGATGACATCACCTGCGACAGCTCAAGTCCAAGGGCCTGAAAATAAATACCTGCTAAAGACACTCAGCAACCTCTAGGGATGAAGACACCCGGTAAAAAAATCAATAGCAAGTCGAAAGTCTTAAATAAGACTGCTGCTGACGTGCCGGACACGCGAGATGAGAAAATGATTTTGGGGACCTGAAGTTCTCAACGCGACGCTGACAACAACGGATGAATATGAGTTAGCGCCAGAATGTTTCTCTCACTTTGAAAAGAACCTTGGATGAGAAAAATAAAAACAAAGAAATGTCAGGCGTTTCATATTTGCGGCAGTGGCTTTCAAGACAAAACTAACCGCAACAAAAAAGGAAAAAAAAAACATTTTTGAAAGACTCGCTGGTGCTTAGAGAAAGACCAGCTGGCTCTTTTCCTCTAATGAAGCAGTTATGAATGCGAGGGGCGTTATGTCGCCTTGTTGATTTAAGCCGTGCGGCTTGAATTCAGCTCAAAGCCACAAAAAAAAAGGGAAAAAAAAAAACAAGGAAAAAGTACATGGAAAACCATAAAAAAAACATAAAAATCTCATACAAAGCAGTGTTTTACATTATTGTAATGTTACCCTACACAACTAGTCTACCGCCATAAAAAGGTTTGCTTACTTCAAAAATCATGTCATTAGACTAAAGTACAGCGGCAAGATTAAATAACTACACAGAATGAAACTAGATGCTAAATATTAACGTAATTGGTATAAATGCTGCAATAATTTTCAATCGCATGATGTGTTTAGATTTGTCCGCTATCTAGTTGGGAGAATAAACTAGGTTTGAAGTTAGAATACTGTTTGTTTTTATTCGTTGAACTAATCAATTCGGACATATGACAAAAATTCCAGACATCCTCACTTACGAATTGTGCAATGTTTATTTTTTTGTCTTAAGTTAGCTATAACTGCATTAACTTCGGTTAGTGTTAGCCTCAAGGCTAGAAATGTTTAGCAAGGTTGGCGTCAACTGCCATTACAGTAATTAATCAACCCCAAATTTTTTACCTACATGTATATTAAATTTCAACCATAGATGTCCAAACCCAGTCTTTGAAGGCCGCTATCCTGCATATTTTAGTTTTTTCCATCCTCCAACGCAAGTGATTAAAACTAGGGATCACTATCAGGCTTCTTCTAAGCTTGCTGATGATCTGATCATTTAAATCAGATGTGTTAGAGGACAAACATCAAAAACATATAGGACGGTGGCCCTCGAGGACCAGGTTTGGAGACCAGAGGAACATCTGACCAATGTCCCAAGTAAGACATTGTGCATGTTTTATAAATATGTGTCACTCAGAATACAAATGTAAAGACTGAAACCAAAGATACTGTATGTGCAGTATGTAAGGCATTTGCTAAGTGTTCAACAAGAATATATCAGTCATGTTTTGACTCATTTAAAAATCTGTATAAATATTTGTATTTTTAGGCTGGTATTGCCTGAAACTGACAAATTGAAAGTTACCTGAATAGAATTGTTTCTTTAATAATCAAAAGTTTCTGTAACAAAATATTTTTCAAAGGAAGGTTAGGAATGTCCAGTATGCCGGAGCAAATAATTACAAGTAGTTAAAAAGTAATAATTCATGTAACTGATAATAGGTGGTTCTTTGACATGCCTGAAAGCAGTAAGTTAAAAACAAACAAACAAAAAAAAAAACGAGTGGAGCCCAGGGTTCAGGGCAGGACAGTAAGGCAAACGTCACTTTTTCCTCATGTTTCCAGATTTTCCTCTAAACACAGAGCCAGCAGTTGTGGTCCACAGTAGCAGAATAAATTCACCTGGCTCAGACAGACTAAAACGCGTCTTGTAATCCATGCCATCTGCACCGCAGTGACTCACTTGCTGCTGTTGTGAGCCGGCCGTCCACAAACTACAGGCTGGATAACTGAAAGTGCCGTCGTAAATCATCCGTGATGCCCCGCACGCTGTGAAAAAGCGGCCATTTGCGCGTATTATTAGCCTCGGCGGCCAGGATGAGTTTGTTCGGGCCCCTGCTGTGAGCCGGTGTGCGGCCACCTCTTAGGATTCCACGCTCAAACACCCAAGTCCCCCTACTTCCACCCTCGTCGCATGGTACATCTTAATTTCAGCAGGGAGGAAGATAATTGATAAGGGGGTTCTTGTGAGAAAAAGCTGACCTTCCACACACCTCATGATAGCATTCCTTGCCGCAGGTTAAAAGGTCACCTCATTACCACCGGCCCAAACCTCCATCGTCGGCCATATCTACAATTGTGCTGGGTCAGCAAGTTAGGGTGAGTATTTTTGCAGGCGGTACAGTATATAAAGTATCCCTGTGTTATCTTATGTGATATAGTGCAAGAGACTTACATGGTCTCTCTGTGGAGATAAAAACTACAGATTTAATAAAAAGTAAATAAAATATTACACATTAATAACAATAATGCTAGCCTGCCTTCCATTTTCTTCAACAACAGGGTAAATACTGGGTATTAATGTGGTGCACAGACTATGAAGTCATTACACATTAACAACACAATGAATTAAGGTATAATGAATCATTAACGCAATATTACATATAACATTAAAATCAGCCCGCCTGCAATTTTGTTCAACAACAGTGTACTAAGGGGTGTTTATTTCCAGAAGAGTGCAGAGGAGAATAATAAAGTTGAGTTCATCGAATTTGTCAAAATGTAATCATGTAAAAATGTAATTCAACTGTTAATCATTTCTATTCAAATAGTTTGTTCATAGACCCATATAATGTTTTATAGAATACAGTATATAAAGTCTACACAGTTGAATGTATACCTAAAATTATGAAATATTACCTTTGGCACCTTGGTCGTTCAATTTGTGATAAAAATGTGTTTGTTTCTTTATTAAAGGGACAATGTGTAAGATTTAGACAATTTCATTAAATGAGAAATTATTATAAATTTCAAAAACTTGCAAACAAATGTGTTCTTAACGACCTACAGCATGTTTCAAATATAATCGTAGGTCTAGTTATCAATAAATTATATTACATTGGGGGGCTGCCATGTCTGTGAGAGCTACGGAAAATGGTAAATGCAGCACCTCCTGCTGTCCGTAATGAAAAACGGTCGAAATCTTATACATTGTCCCTTTGTAAGTAATCCTTCATTTTTTGCGGTTAATGGGACCGAAACCAACTGATCCCCGCGCGTGTGAAAAGTGAAAAACTGCAAAGTAGCGTTTCCCCCACCACGGATATTAGCCATGCATGAATAAATATATGTTTGGTAAAACCCTCCATACCCATGCCCAAATTTGTGGCACAAATTTATTTTTTATTTTTCAAAACATAGCAGGATGCTTTCAGTGAGGCTCCAAAAAGCCGAGCGCTCTCTGAGCGTGCTACCTCTCCCCCATCACATTTCCGCATGCCAGGTCACTTTTTTAATTCTGCCTACATCCCTCTCCCTTGGCCATTTTTGCATGAAAGTCATCTCTGCTGTATCTGCCCACACCCCACATGTACGGGAAGTTCCGCACATTTGTCTACCAGAGCACAGCGGTGCGTCTAGTAGTTTTTGCCCAAACTGGACATCATATTGAGAAATCTAAGACGTTAGCTGCAGAAGAAAAATGTCCCATCAAGTAGCTTTTTCGCTTTAAAGACTTAAAACTTTTTGTACAGCATTAATGTGAAACTCATGAATGCATGCGCTTCATTTCTATACAACTAAACTAACATGTACTAACAGCTATGATCTCTCCATCCTAGCTTTCATTTTGTAGTTTTTCGGCAAATCCACTTTTGTATTTGTGAAGGTCCACCTCCTCCCACCCTGTGCTCCCAAAAACAAGTTCCAACCATTTCTAGTTTCAGCTTTTGGGAAAAAAAAAAAAAAAAAAAACACAATATTCTTCCAGCCAAAACAACATTTTCACCACTTTGACATTTTCAACAGTAAAACTTTTGGTGCTAAATTAAAGTAAAAGATGCATGGCTGCTCACATAATATGGTATGTTTTGTCTGCACGGCTGTTACAAGAGCGGCATAGAGGGAGTAGAGGCCTTGCTCATCACTCTGACGTCATTGAGTGAGATCCAAAGCCCTTTTTGATTGCTTGGATGTGGCTGGTATGAGAGCGCAGAATTCTGAGAGATGGGTCAATGAATGAAAATGAAAGAAAATAACACTTGGTTGTGTAATTAACAGTTTAAAATAATGCCTTATTTTAAGTTTGAATTTATGTAATAACATTTTTTTAATGAAGACTTGTTGCAAGGTTGAGTTTTTTTTTTTTGCTAAAATGAAGTGTTATTTTCTTGAAAAAAAAACAAAATACCTTTGAGTTTTAAGTGTACACGTAATATTTTTGAAATCTCAAATAACTGATTAGATTCAACTGAATAAAATTACATTGATAAAATAGAAAAGGGGCCACTTTTGCGGAAATAACCAATTTTACATTTCAATCTCACAAATTAATGATTTTGTTTGACATTTATTTATTTATTTATTTATTTATTTTTTTTTAAACACTCATCGACAAGTAACCAGGTCCATTTGTTTGTTTTGGAAATAACAAGAGACGCCTTGAGGAAAAGCGCTTGCCGGCACTGAGCTGTCTACCAACTGGAAATTGTAATTTACTGCACCGCTCAGCAGGACGGACGAAGGCCGCGTTTCCCATGGTGCCCTGCAGTCTTTCATCCGCGGCGGGTCGGCAGTGTGCCTTTGTGCGGCGGTCTCTGCGTGCGACTTTTCCTCAGCGTGGAGGCATGTCATCCGTCATTACGTGAGGTAAGCGCCAAAAATGATGAGGCCTGACAGCTGCGCGTCGCCGTCTGGGGTCTGTGAGTAAACAGCGCACGCCACGGTGATCATGACCGTTACTTGCCGAGGTGTGTTGTAAAAAAAACAAAAAAAAAACCCCACAAACGGATTGTGTCTGTCAACGCTCTTGGCCACAGAGTTATTTTTACCCTTTTGGGATTCATACGTACTGTTTTTTATCTCAATTTCATCAGTGAAGACAAAACAAACCAAGAAAGCACGATGCAGTTTGTACGGGCTCAAGTGTCAGCTACATCGTAGCCCCCATACTGAAGACAACCCCACAGGTCGCCAATGAGTTCTGAGTATATCCATCCGTATGACGTTTGGCGGAAAACAAAAAGACCCATTTCACAGGAAGTCGAGCAGAATAAATGGCGCCATCTAGTTTTGTAATTCCCCTTAATCGGGCCCCTTATTCTACTGTCACACAACATGCACAAGGGAAAAAAAAGTTAACAGGTTCAAGAGCTGAACTGAAATTGATTTATCCCCCTTGAAAAAAAACTGGAATTACAAGCATCGACAAGAACTCGCTTGACCTTACATCTCACTTACCCTGACCTTCGTGTTTCAAATATCATTCCCAAATGAACAGGATGATTGCAACACAATCCCTGAAAATTACACGATGGTACAATGCAAGTGCGAAAGCGCAGACTAGAGCTCACTTGACCTTAAACCTCAGCTCATCATGTATCAGATTTGTTTCAAAAGTCATCAAATGCTCAGTGAGATGCAAAACTACGATCCCTGAAAGCATAAAGATGGTTACTCGAGTGCCGACTAGAAATGCGTATAACGATATCAGATACAAATTATGTTGACCATCTTGTGTCAAATATCGATCCCAAATCAACAGAAATATCACCAGGATGCAAAATAATATCTAAAAGTTGCTGGTAACCACAGAGTATTAAAGAGAACTAACCTGGTCCCACCTCACCAATATCATATAGAATTGGATCAGCTAAGGGAGACTCCAAAAACCTGCATGGCAGGTGTATTGGGCGTACTAAATTGTCCTTAGCTGTGATTGGGTGCGTGAATGATTGTTTGTCCCTGTGTGCCTTGCAATTGGCTGGCGATCAGTCCGGTGCGTCCCCAGCCGACTGCTCCAAGGCTGCTAAGACACCAGCAAACCTGCGACCCTTGTGAGGAAAAGCAACTCTAGAAAATGGCTGGATGGATATTGTATCAGCTATCGCTTTAAAACCAGAAGTGAGATGGAAGACATTGCTGAAAGTTTGGAAGTGTCAACTAATACCATGCACTTGCTTGACCATAATCCTTAAAAACATCAACCATGATGCAAAGCAATGCATAAAAAAAAAAAAAAATCTTGTTTGGATGAGTCATCTGTAAATCTGTAAAACTTTGAATCTAAAAAAATGAATAGTGCCTGAGCACTGACAAGTAGCATGCACTTGCCGCACTATGAACCATTAGGTCAATTTAGGTATTCAAATATAATTTTTGATTTAATAAAAAAAAAAAATAAAAATCCAAGAATGTAATTTGAGAACACTTAAATTTCTCATTGCTCAAGTGTTTGGTGGAACTGCAGTATAAACTTCATTAAATTCTACTGGATTCTTTGACAAAGATCACGTTTTTTTTTTAAGAATCTACATCAACGCCATTGCATGCAGCCTTAGTTTTTTTTAATGCATCTTACCTTCAGTCTCTGGTGGATGACGGAGATGCTCATCACAGACAAATTACATCAGACGCGTATTTCCGTCGCACACCTGCAGAAATAACAAAACTTTATGACGACGACGTTAACAATTCCAAATCCAAATGTCGCTGTCGCTATCCTCCCGAGCGTTGGCCTTTGAATGATGACAACGAGGCACCTCTTTCGCTGAAATGGAGAATCTGCATCTGGAGATGTATTAGCGCAATCGCGGCAATATGGAGACTAGATAAAGGAGTCTGCCGGGACCGGCGGAAGCTATCAATAAGGCCGGCGTGAGCGCTCTGAATATTAGCGCACCACGTCGACCAATTTGCCGGCGGGAAAAAGGTCAGACCGGAGGCGTGTGGCTGCAGAAGTCGGAAAAGCTTTCAGGGACTAAAGTCAAAATGAGTTAAAGGAATTAAGCTGAATGGAAAAAGCAGAGCCACAGCTATAAAGGTTTCTTTGTGAAGTATCCATGAGGCAAATAAAACTACTGTAAAATGTTGAAAGAGTTTAAGAACACTAAAAATCTAAATAACATTGGAGCAAAAACATGGCTTAGTGGTGATAAAAATAACACTGTTGGTTCAAAACCTGGCATCGTGTTGTAAAAACATGACTGGGGGGGCGGGGGTGATAATTGTTAAACACGATTTTATTCCCAAAAAATTATGATAGTGTAAGTATGTAAAACATGGCAATGTGGCATTAAAAAAATATTATGAACTAGGGCTGCACAATTAATCAAATTTTAATCACAATCACAATATTGGTTGCCACAATTAATTAAGATGAGCCTCAGCGATATTAACATTTAAATAGCTGGCTACTGTATCTATGTCAAATCAAGCACTTTGTCATCTAACCACTAGGGGGCAATGTTTCCCACATGTTGGAGTGCAAAAGCCTCTGCTTTCTCACCCTATTGTTTACCAGTGTGAAATGGCATTGAGTTTCTCATTTGATTCCTAATTCATAAAGTGCTAGCTGTCAATTGAGACCCATTTTGAAAATCCAATCGGCAAAAAAATGTGAAAATATTCGGTTTGAAATGACTGAAAATGACATTTTGACTGCTAATTGATTAAAATTTGCTTCAAAGTAAATAATGTGCTTGGTTCTAAGTAGGCTTCATTTTTTGCCCTGGTTTACACCTGGCAACCGTTGGCTCTGTTGGCCTGTATGCCAGGTTTTCGCTAAGTCTTGGGTGATTTGCTTTTTTTTTTTTTTAACTTTATGTATTTAGTTTCTTGTTATTATTTGTAAGTATCAAGCCTTGAAGCCATGTTGATATACTGCTTGTTTAAAAAAAGGGCGATAGACATGTTTGACCAAACATGATGAACAATTGTGATTAATAATCGTGATTTCAATATCGACCAAAATAATCGTGATTATTATTTTGGCCATAATCGTGCAGCCCTACTGTGAACATAACAAAAAACATTGAATTTAACGGTGTTTCCAAACTTAAGAACTTTTGTAGGATATGATGTAAAACACGAGTTGCGGAAAAATAGCTGTGGAGAAAAAAAATTGACAGTACAGTACAATATCAGAGTATAAAAACATTGCATAATGGGACAAAATTGTGACATTGCGACATAGAAACACGTCATGTAGTGTCAAAACGACATTTCGGTGTAAAAACAAGACTCTGTGCCAAAACGCGCCACTTAGGCTGTGCCAGAGAGCAAGTGGGAGCTCCTTGTGCTCGTCTCCAGGCTTGGAGGGATCACGAACAAATTCCACATCCAGCCCCGAGAAGATCCTGAATAAAGCATCGCTCGCCACACACACGTCTTACTCCTCGCTTAAGACTGACAATCCACAGTCGTTTCCTTTTTCGACACATATTTCTACACCTACGCACGAATAAAACACAGACTCCAGTGTTCTCTCTTGGGGGTTTTCTGAGAAAAATAGGCTACAATGCAAATAAGAAGCATTCGGCAGCTCAAGTTTGACAGTGTGGAAAAAAAACCAGGGTGGAATATTTTTTTTTCTAAGTGTTATAAGAATGTCAGACGCCAGGATCTGCAGCTGCCCGAGTATCGGCGGTGACAGATTCCCAGCAAAACTTCTCCAAGTGTTAAAAGTGGAAGACTTAATAAGAGTGTGGAGGAAGGATGGGGGCTTTCGGGATGAAGTCGTATTTCTCTCGACTGGGTTGTGATGATTGTGCAGGAAAAAAAGGACAAAAGTGCCTCCTGGCAAAATCCGACCCGAGGGGATCGTTGCAGGCTGGAAGTATATGGCTTCATTCCAAAAAGGGGAGAAAAAAAAAAGGAACTTGTTGCAAAAAATTGGACCCAAAAATTATGAATTATTAAACGAAATGATACAGAAATCCATGTGCTGGAACTTGAGATCAGATTTCAAGATTTTTCAGTAAGTAGGATTGTGACCACTTTTCACGTTGCCTGTTATAGGCAAAATGTTCAAAACTCAGCAACTGGGATGGTATTGAGTGAGTTCCCATGGCATGAGTATCTTACACATCAGTGAACACACCTCTAATGATGAAAGCTACATACCGGTCTTTTATTGGGAATATCCCAGCTTACTTTGCGCTGTTTTGTAAGCGTGCAAGACTGGCCTGCCAGCAGTCCAGACCTGTCACCAAAGGAGGGGGGGGGGGGCAATTGAAGTAAATGAATGTTGAATATGATTCGGAAAACATTGATTTCTGTTTTTGTTTTACACATCCGAACATAATTGGAATTGGGGTTTGTAAATGTGTAGTAGTTACACAACAAAACAGCAAGAAGCATCACTGGTAATCAGGGAGACAAAAATCTTATCAAGCGCCAGAATTAAGAAGCCTGAGGGAGAGAAAAAAAGTGTAGCCACCATGAAATGAGAGCTGTTTCCCCATTAAGTGCAGGCATCATTAACAACCTCATTGACTTCTCCCTATAGATGTATATTTTGTCTCCTCTATGCGCGATAAACAAAACCTCAAGTAACAAAGTCAGTTAACTAACTTTAGCAGCTTAGACGGCCTTGCAGGGGGGCCATAAATCATGCGCGTAATGTTGCATCGACCCAAGCCGCCGCTCGACTGTGAAATATGCCGGGGGGAAAAAATGGCGGCCTTTAATCAGCAGAGGGCAATTAAGGCCTGGGTTATGCCACTCGAGTCTCACACCAATGCGGACGGGCCTCTTTTAAATGTTTATCCTCGTGTTGGGCGGGGATATTCGATATCCTGCGTCCGCCCGGGCCACGTCGTAAAGTGTGTGACGGCATCTGGATGTCCGTATCGGTCACTTTATCACAGTGTGTGTGAGTGTGTGTGTTTGACGATGAACGAGCACTAACCCTTCACGACTTTCCCTATCGACGTTTAGCTACGAGTGGCTGAATAATGAACGATTAGGACAGGAGACAGGATTAAGTAACCGGCGTGTTTTTGCAATTTTGCGTCATCCATCTGTCTAAGACAGCGTTTCCCAAACCTTACCGAGCCAAAGCACTTATTTTATATTAGAAAAACCCCACCAGCTCAACACCTTACAAAAATGTCAGCTGTTTAACAGCTTTTGACTGATCTTTCAAGAACCACAGAAAATTGGGTTCATGGTATTAAGGACACCAAACTTAGCAAAACGCTCAAAGCAGAAAAGAATTTAGCCATTATTAATTGATCTGCAGGGCAACAAGAATTACCCGATAACGCCAGTTTTTGACCAAAAAGCAGAGAAAACAAAATTAGCTCAAAAGGTTTAATATTGCCCTTGAGATTAGGCTTAGGCAAAAATGTTTACAGTGTTCCCTCCCCACTTTATGCTTCTTCTTTCTAAAATGCACAATAAATATGGTTTTGTAACCACTTACGATAGAACAAGATTTACCATACAGCCATTTTGACCCCTAACCCTAACCCTGACCAATAGCAGACCACCATCTCTGTGAGGAGACGCCGACCTACACCAGACCAGCATTGTCGTTACGCGTCGCACGGAGGCATTGACGGCAAAAGAAAATTAGTGCAAATACCTAAAAATGCCTGCAGATGGAGACCAAACAGCACAAATACAGCCAAGCCCCTAGGGTCATGACAGTTGTTTGTCGCAAAACTGGGAAAATACCATAAAGAGAAGAAAAAAAAAACTCAGTATTCCACATCGCAACATGAAAAAACGTAAGCCAGGGACGCTGTAACACAGGGGTCCACTGTACTATGAGCCTAATGAATACAAAATGAATAGGAATGAAACTGAGAAGGAATGACGAGAAAAGAAACAGCTCACCGGGCTAATATAACCTAGCTGGCACCATAATAACAAGAAATGATGTTCTTCTGTACTGTTGAAAAACCTACACGTTAAACAGCTGATCGGGAGTACGCATGCGCATCAAGTCCTTGATGTACACGAGGTAAAGTACTGGTTTGTGGGTGACACATGAGGGTAAAATCAGCCTTTTAGTTCATTTTGTTTGACTTTATCAACTGAAAGCTGGTTTTCATGACAACAAAAACACTCAACGTCAGCCTTTGGCATCTGATCAAAGCAGGAGCCTCCATCTTGGCCGTGCCGTCTCGCCATTTCAACATGGCATTTTTTTACATCTGATAAATCAGTTTTGCAATTTTCATTCCCATTTTTTACAGATGTATCACGCGGATGTAGTTAAATACTGAAGCTAAAGGTCATCAGTTATAGTTACCAATATAAAAATACATTTTTATATTGTATTTCCTCACTAGTTGATTTACATTCAAGTTGTACATATCTTATTTTTTTGGTTCTCCTATAAATGTATGTTTATTTTATAACATGGTGGCATTTAGCGCCTCCTGGC
Source organism: Hippichthys cyanospilos (assembly GCF_059441005.1). Classification (NCBI taxonomy): domain Eukaryota; kingdom Metazoa; phylum Chordata; class Actinopteri; order Syngnathiformes; family Syngnathidae; genus Hippichthys; species Hippichthys cyanospilos. The sequence goes on along the minus strand of NC_142388.1, from coordinate 10,630,641 downwards.
TGTCTAATAGAACATAAAAAGCCATCCAGCCTCAGTTTGCGTACGCATAGATAAACGTTATTAATCCCATAAGGTAAAAATAAGATTAAATCACTCTTACAAACAAGTTACGAGCAAGGTTTTCATTTTGGGTTATCATCTCATTCGGCAGCCTTAAATCATTTGTCTGCGGCGACGGAATAAACACGTAAAAGCTTCTCGGGCAACACATCTCATTTGCATTTGTGGTTCTTGACTTAAGAGGATACATAAATCATATTTGCGCCAAGGTGTGCGTGCGCATTTCTAATCGTGTCTTATTTACAACCAGTTTGCCTTCGTGGTGAAATATTGGCCGAGGCCCAGCCGAGCTAACGCACGCTCGGCTGTTGATAAATTAATGCTGGCGGTGGATTTTTGCCTGCGTAAATACCTGCAGCACAAAAACACTATGGGTCATTAATTGTCCTTAGTGATTACTTCAAGTAGCGTCTGGCTGCTAATGGCATATCCACACACGCTCTTCCTGAACTATCGCCTTCATTAGGACAAGCGATAGGAGGCAACCGCAAAGGCTAGCTTTTCATTACAAGTGACAAGCATATGGCAGACAAGCATTCCACGGCTTGCGTGAGAAGCTCACGCGGCAATCTACTTATTTATTATTTATTTGTTTTCGGTGCTGCTGTTTAGACGAATCGAAGATGCTGTCATAAGCAAAAATATACTGAAGCCACCTCAACCATCTGTTTGGGATACCTGTTGTCTACTTCAAAGTTTCAGCCAATTTCAACAAATATGTTGCAATACATTTAATGTGATTATTGTCCAGTAAAATACAACTTAAACAATACTACCAAATCCGACTCATGGTTACAAGCATTTTTTCTTATACTTCTTCTCATAAAAACAATACCCTAACTTTCTGTTCTATGTTTAGTTCGGCCAATCAGCGTCACACTCCAGCAGTGTTTGCAAGGCCCTGTGGAGGTCACTCAAGCAGGATGTTTTGCCCTGATCGACAACAAATATCACCTTTGAACTTAGCTTTGAAAAGTGTGCCAATTGTTTTATTCTTCCAATGAGCCATAAAATAAAACAAATAAAACAAATATATATATTGTATATATATATATTATATATATATATATATATATATATATATATATATATATATACACTGTATACATATATCTACATACATATATATACATAAGTCAAAGGACTATAAAAACTAATGAGCATGAACATTGCAAAATCATCATAACCCGTAAGCATCTTTGAGCCACAAAAATCACTGCTGAGGAACAAATCCCAACCAAGGCGGCATGGGGCTTCAAATCCTACATAGCTCTCTGCACATGATTTTTGCAGTGATCCTCAAACATGTATCATGGATTGAAAGACAAAAGTCTGAATTCATTTTACAGCGTTTTAAGTCTTAGTGGAAAACATGCCGAAACGTAAAAGTACAAAAATTGTGAAAATGCCAGCTCTGGGGAAAAACGCAATTTTGAATTATCCACATATCTAGTATATCTGCTTCTAAATAAGTTTGAACAGATTTCATATTAAGAACGCCCCAAATCTTTCTGAAATACTACGCTGTCTTCCTGTTCAATTTTGAGTCACTGCCCCTGAGATTTTTATTGTTTGGTTTTTTTTGCGTGCATCCTTTTATGATTATTATGCACTCCCAATTTTGTGCTGTTTGGTTAAACCGCTCTTTGGAGAATGATTTGTGTAAAAAAAAAAAAAAAAGTTTGGAGGAAAAGTTAGCCAATGGTGAGGTCAGCTTTCTTTATGAAGACGGCCGTAAAAAAAAAATAAAAAAAATCTGAGTCTGGCTACCTGGGTTTCTTTTGTTTGTGGGAGTGTGACAGCGTGTAAACAATGACATTAAAGATTAGTAATAACTCTTAAGTGAACAGATAGAGTAGAATTTTTTTAAAAGTAATGATTCGCCCCCTACCACCCGCCTCACTCTGACACATGAAGGAGCCAAGTCCTGACATCCCATTTAAGTGGACCTCTATTTAAAGTTTTCCCTCAATTATTCAAATTTGCGATGAATTATTACAATGAGACATCCGTGTCGTTCTGCAGGCACGCTGCATTTTTTAAAACCTGGAGTAGAGCATAAATAGTGTACGACATGTGGCGCAAAGTTGAAATAATAACGCGCGGAACATGGTGCGTCCCGACATTAGCGGCGAAGTGTCAAGTACAGACGTGTTTTCCCCAACCCGCTCGCCCACATGTGCGGCCCCGCCGCTTTGTCATCATATGAGGCTAACAGGCTTAAGTGGCCCCCCGCCGAGACTCTCAAGACCCGGCCCCTCACTATCCACCCTCTGTGAGGACGCCTGACAAGCTTGTGCCACAAAGTGGGCACTCGCTCGCCCCCGAGTGTTGCGAAATAAATCGCGGGAAGCTGGAGTAGGCATTGAGGAGATGATAATGACTTCAAACAGGTACTGGAAGAGAAACTCTGCAAAACGCAGCATTTAAAAAAAAGAAATGATAACGACTTTTTATTAAGTGTGTTCCAGGGGCATTTTACAGTACCTGCTTTCGCCTTTTTGAAACAATAAAATATTTCAAATGGTTAACGCAAATAAGACTTCCTATGCCTTGTCAAGTAGGACTTCTAGAGACATTTTCGTGAGTTGATAGAGATGCCTACCAAATTTCATGTTGATAATTGAAACAAGCTTGGGGCGCTGACGTTTAAAACTCATTCACTGCCGTCTACGCTTATCAAAATGCTTACCGCCAACTACTTATTTTCACGCTAGTACACTTTTTAACGAGATGTGCAAAAGGATCTCACACAGCTTGTCTGTGAAATTCGGGTTTAGAAACCCCTATGATGAGAAACCAAAAACTGCAAATGGAGGTGTTTCATCACAAGTGATCAGCACAACTTTTGGGTGGAAGATAAAGATCAGGGTTGAACACTTTGGAAGTCAGTCTAGTTTAAGTGCCTAAAACTTCAACTGTACATTAATCGTTTAAACAGTTTATTGGCCATTTATTGTTATCAGAAAGTCGTGTTTATTGTTAGCTACCATGGCTTTGAAACTACAGTTGTTAAGTGCTGAATGAAAAAGGGTTCAATGAGTTTGAAAAATAATCTAAGTAGTTGTTTTCTCATAGCATTTTTTTTTCCCAATAAAATTGCTCTAATGTGTTTTGGAACCAAAAAAAAGCAATCAATTACTCTGAATTTATTTTATTACAATATCAAACAACATCAGAATTATTATACATAATTCGATATTTTACATTATTAAACAAAAATTGGTGTGAAATACAGTTAATCTGCTTCATTTAGAATTGTTATTCACTAAATACTTCAACAATAGTCTTTTAAGTATCCACTATAACCACTTCACAAAATTCCACCAAACAAGTCTGGTATCAATATAACTTGACTGTCTCAAGATTCGATTCAGATTTTTCCGACTCTTTGGTTTGATTCAGAATCGATTTTTGTTTCAAATGTTTTTTGATTCACAACTACTTGATTGACAATTCTTGCTTCAAACGATAGCTGTACAAAGAATCGCCATGTCCTTCTCCGGTCTGCTTTGCAAAACAGAATGACAAGGAATTATTAAAGTGTTTTTCTTACATTTATAAAGTTTTGAATTGTAATAAAGTGTCTTAAAAAAAAACTGGACTGCAAATCCCTCTATTGTTGATTTTGTTTTATCCACATTCCAACCATTAGATTGCAAAACTGAACCCTTATTTTATTAGGTATTGCAAACTTTAAGTGCCTCGATGAACCATTTACCGGTAAGTAAAATGTCAAAGTAATTTCACCCCATTAATCTTCTTGATCTATGTCAGCTTTTATAGGTTGATAGAAAGACCATATTGTTCATATGTTTTCGTTAACGTTGAATGCATAGATGGACCTATTATCTTTTTGAGTTTGAATGTTCAGCTGCATTTAAACGCACCAGGTCATGAGCAGTTGGCTTTCACAGAACGCGCTTAGTGTGTGACATGATGCTACTGGGTCTTTCTTGGCAGTTAGCACGTAGTAGCGTAGTTACACGCAAGTGGACGGGAAAGCAGATTTGTTTGATTCGTTTTTAGTTATAAAACCGATTCTGGGACATTTTGTATCGAGTCTTAATAGTCATAAAGGAAAATCTTGATTATTTTAGGATTTGTTTTTCTATAAAGGTGGTTTGTAATACATCAGAAGTCACAAACCTTCAATTCAGTTCATGTCTCGACAAATAATGTTCACATATAGACAACAATTCTGATGAACTAAATATATATATAGCTAATATGTAAATAAATAAATATATGAATAAAACCTACCAACTCTTGAGCCTTGAAGGGGTCTCCTCCACCTATGATCCCTTCTGAAGGTTTCTTATTTTCCCCAATTGGGATTTTGCAGTTTTTTCTTCCCCTTCTGGAAGCTTTGTTCAGGGAATGCTGTTGTGTATTTATGATGAAAAGAAGTCTCTGCATGACTTCTTTTCATCTGTAAAGCCCTTTGAGATTTCTGTGATTCAGGGCTATACAAATAAAACTGATTGGATTCTTTTTGTTTTTAACTCATCTGAATGAAGCAAACTTTTGTTTTTCTTTTTTGCGTTCAACCCCAAATCACCCTTTGTGATTTGAAACAACATACTACATTGCAATCTCGCTTTGAGTTTCATTAATTGTTCAGCCTTAGTACAAAACAATTCCATTAATCAACCTGAACGCTTCTGTAACCCCCACCAAAGAAAAAAAATCCTCAATCCAATTGAAGCCATCAACGTTGCCTCGCACCTAAGTCTTTCATCAAGTTATTGGCTGGCGGCTCACGCCAAGGCCGACCCGAGCCACTTCCATCCGAAGCGCTAATCAACGCGGGCGGCATCAGACAACGTGTTGTGATCAATGATTGCTGCTAAAGCGATCAGTGCATGGAGCAATTAGGCTAAGTGCAGGCAGCCACTAAGTTGCTGACTAAAAAGCCTCATACATTGTTTTTTTCCCCTGACATTTCACTCAAGCCATCCCCATTTCAACAGCATAATAAGTAAAACGGGGGTAAAATAAATGCTAATGCTAATGAAGTACTTAATCTTCTTTTACTTTGTTGAATTGCCTATTGAGGCGCTTGTTTGCGCAAAAATCAATTGTTTCAATCATTAAAGCAATAGATCTAATCACAAAAGGACTAATATTGAAGTATCGCACTTAGCGTTTTGCACCCGCTGAAGTGCAGTAAGACATGACGCCCTTCACGACTCAAGAGGCGCCAAGTGAAGAAAATCACACGCATAATTTGGCTTCATTAGGCGGCAGAGCACAATAATGAAGACCCTTTTTTTTAAATTTCATTTTTCAGTCGAATGCAGAGCATTCATTTTAATGTATTGTTTCAATTCTTGATGACATTTTACATTTACACAAAATTAAGTGTCATAAAATGTTTCGGCTGGACATGAATGTATTTTCTTTGCCTTTTTCTTTAAAAATAAAAAGTACATTCTCAGACAACTACAAAAACGTTACTTTAAGCCTTTGAGGGAATGAAAATAGAACATACAACAATCCATCCACATGGTAACATTTTGTTAAAATTTGCTACAAAGACGCTGATGTAGAAGGGCTTTGTAAACACACCGCAATAAAAAAAAAAACGTACGAGCCATCTCACGCTGCCTCCATGTTTTACGAGGCGCACTGGCAACGCTTCACTTCTTTTATTATTTTTAACCACAGCACATAACCTGAGGCCAAATCAGCGGCGACAACGCGTGTACACACATTAAGTTTCAGCACCATGTCTCGCTAATTTTTTACTAACTGCTGCAGGATGCCCAGAAACATAACACTCAAAACAGCAGTTTGTTCAATCAACAGAGTGCACTTCGATTATTGAGAGCCGGCAAAATGTCAATAAATTGCGGTTATGTTGTAAAGACAGATGTATGTCCCGGGAATCTTGTAATCAAAAACAACACAAACCACAAGCCTAACTCATTAAGCTACATCATTGGGCCCTACTATTATATCGTGAGACAGGGGGATGGTTCCATTGTGAGTGCAACAGCAAAAACAGAAAAAGAGAAAAATATGTTATGTTACAGAGCTGTCTCCATGGAGAATGCTCAAAATTCAACAACTGAAACTTAGCGTTTTGCTGGTAAAGCACGCAGGCTAGTTTCTGGGTTAGCAAAAAACAAACAAAAAAAAAATCTGTTTGTCTGGACGTTAGCTAACAGGCTACCTGGTTTGTAAAACGAGGATTGAAGAAACGAGACGACGACAATGAGAAATAATGTTAACAAAAAAAACAGAAAATAGAATGTGTCCACATGTTAGCAAACAGGCTAGTTCTTGAGACATAAAAAATGTCAAGATCAAGCTACAGGAGCATAAGGAATCTTCCATTTTTTTAAATCAAAACGACATTTTAAAAAAAATCTACAACTAGCAAAAGTTAAATCAAGAGCATTGTGTTTGTTTTGTTTCATTACTAGTTATTTCCTGGTTGTTTAAAGAATTTGTGTAAATGGTCAGGGCCATATCGACCCAATTAAAAAAAAACGTGCAAAATGTTGACGATACTGATGTCAACTGGTTATTAATTAGTCTGAATGCGAACTTAACTTAGCTTGTGAAAAAATAGCTTTTCATAACCCGCTTAAATGCCCCAATTATGTCGTTAGTAACTATTGTGAACATGTCCTGTAAATCACCCGTCCAGCATTCTGCCACTTGATCAAAACATCCATTTCACAATTTAGCTTGTTTTCAAATCGTCGATTTTAAAAATGACAAATTAACCGATAATACAATTCATTCCCAGCCCAATTCGATATCATGAAAAGAAGCAAAACTAAGCCATTGTTTGTCCGTATTGAATTGAAATAAACATTCCTTGTTTGTAAATTAATTGATTTAAGGGATGGTCCTCTATTGGACAACACTATGAAATTACTATTCTGAGGTAGTTCTGTTGTAGATTAAATATAAACAGGTGGGAATTTCTCAATCAAAGAAGCAAAACTAACAATAGGAAAGGAGGTGATTATCTATATTTGCATCCTGGTTCATACAGCAATTACCAAAAAGGCTGTTGTATTCACGTGATTTCAAAATGACAAATAAATCGCTGTTTTATTCTTATTCCTCCACAGATTTACCTGGTTATTCCGAAGGTTTTTACATAAATCCATACCCATCGTACTTGTGTGCTTGGTGGAGGTAATAACGACAACAAAAATGCCCTGGAGCGAGCGCATCGTAATTTGCTGAGCAAAGCGACAACAGGGGCCATCAGCTAATAGGATAAATGTCTCGAGTTGGACCTCGAAATGAATTCCTCCGGCCAAGGCGAGTCCCTGGGTCAGCGTAATTCACACAAGACGAGGACGGATTACCCTCAGTGGCAAATAGGGAAGTATTGTACGATACTGAACTGTACTGTACGTACAGGAAAGGTGGCAAAGACATTCACACACTGTATTAAATCTTCTTAAGAAAAAAACGGAATGGGGAAAAGAGAAAATTCGTTCTTACTATACTTTCAAACTGTTCACAAGAAGGCGAGGGGGAAAATCACATTACATGTCACATGTTGTCATGTACAGTAACAGCTAGCTAGCTATCTAGTTTGCTCAGGTTATAATGCTCTTTTAAAAAAATCAAATTCTCATAGCTATATTGACATTGTGAAATAAGTAAAAATGGAGCGTGGAAACTCCATGTTATTTTTTCAATAAAAGGTGCTATTGATCCATCTCAATTTCTTGTTTTTTGTTTTGTTTTTTTACTCGCATTATTAAAGAAGTCTGAAAACAGCCTAAGAACAAATTATGATTAATGCGACTTAACACTGAGTCTGCAAAGTGTTGTAAACGGGAAAGTCTGGATTTTTTATTATTATTATTTATTTCGTTTGGACAACAAAGACTTAAAATAGTTAGGTCACTACATTTGAGTAAGATAGTTTAAAAAAAAAGCTAGCTTGTGTTTCGGTGCAGAAGGAAGCGGTCAGCCATGAAGATAAGTGTGTGCAGATTACTTTTCACCTGTTACAATGCTTACTCAGCTTGTATCTCTTCCATCATTCGTGCTTGGATGTCCTATGAATCAAAGATTGGTAAAATGATGAAAGCGAACGATTATAGTTTTTGTTTTACGTCATGTTTCAATTATGAAGATCGAATAAGGAAGATGCCTACTTTTCCAATCAATGCAAAGACTTAAATCAAAACGTCTTTGGAAATACATAAACGAAAAGGAGTTACCTGAACAATCTACTTCACTACTGTGACATACAGTACACATTTGAGACGATGCTTCACCCAGCTATAAAAGCATCAGCAAGAAGTAAGGGGGTGGCATGGCTTGATAAATCATGCTAAATATGGAGGCCAGATTATGATAATGCCATCACTGGAATCAACATGACGCCTGGCGCTGACTTGGCCAAGTCTAGCAGAGACTAAATATAGACGCAGTCAGGAAGTTGCTCCACAAACAAACAAACAAACAAAACGTGTATGATCTAACAATGTGTTTACTGCAGGGGTTAGAAGTCGAGTGCCTAATAATGTTACCCTGTCGAGCAACTACGTTTTTTATAGGACGCGGGTTAACAGGCTAAATATCTCAATTAACAGCACAAAACGGGGCGTTATTGAACTGTACTGGAGGTACAATGTGTTTCTAATGAGGTGTCTGGTCATTGTTTTTACAGCAGCATTGCGAAAACAATGCAACCTCAACACAGTGTGCTTGGGAAATAATAAATCCTTATTACGGCTAATCATTACTTAATATGGATTCATTTAAAATGCAATCAAATAATTATGGTTTCATTGCAATTTCCATTTGTTCCATTAACCTGTTAGGTCCATCTGCACGCATGCTGGAGTAATTAATAGTAATATTAATGATAAGGATAATAGTAGTTGCGTTTTTGTAGTCAGTCACGGAGCTTGGGTTCAAGGTTTAGAATCTATTCATTGACAAGCGACCGGTTTGAGTCCGAGCTGGTGGCCGACCGACGAGCACTCAGGGGCGGCTTACCTCCCGGGGCCGCTCGCTGCTCCGCTGGTCCTCGCTTCCTCGTCCCGACCGACAAACACAACCAGCAGCGGCTTTAGTTGGTTGCTCCGTGCCTCCTTCAGTCCGTCCGCCTCCCCTCCCGACGCGGTCCTTATCCGGCAAAGAAGATGCGCTGCTGGGACATCGTTGTCCAAGTAGACTCGGAAAAGGGTCGCGAAAAGGTGAGCGCGGTCGTCCGTGTTGAGGGTCACCGGCGGCGGGGGACAACGTGACGCAGGTGAGCTGATGAAGCGTGACGCAGGTGCGCTTGATGAAGACTGGAGGAAGACTAGAAGGCTCGCTCGTACAAGACACTTTACTCGGGATCAAGCGCCTCCCCTTTATGTGCACGCGTGCTCGAGTCGCACACAGGCACGACAGCGCCTCCCGCAGCTCACTCGGTGGAAGTGCAGAGGGGATCGGCGGAGGGGACTGCAAATTTTGATTTCATTGAGAATTTTTCGAGATACTGGCTAAAGTGAGTTTGCGTAATAACGAGTCGATTCTGAAGATATTTCTTTTTTTCGTAATGCATACACTGTAAGCAAAACGTCACGTTTACTTAATTAAAATGAGGATAAGACTGTATTATGGCTCTTTATTGCCATCACACCTGCACAAGTACAAGGCAACGAAATTCACGTAAATAAACAGTGATTACATGAAACCATTAATATTTATTCATTTAATATGACTATTTGTATAGAAAACAAAACCTAATTAATTAATTAACTGGCCCTGAAATAATTACAAAAATTAAAAAAAAGGAAGCAAAGAAAATGGGCCACCAGAGAAATGCTTTACAAAGTAAAAGAAACAAAAGACAGCTGGACAAAACCAAACTAAAAGCAGACAAAAGAAAACTAGTAGCAAACAGAAAAACAAAAAAGTAATCGCAGACAAAACCAAAAATGCACTGCAAAAGATGCAAAAGAAAAAGCTCTGTGAACAAAAACACAAAATCATATTAAAAATTGCAATATTCTTTTGGGTTTTTTGTTTTTGAGATGATTTTGATTTTCATATTCTTAATGTGGGTTTTTTTGTGTTGTTTTTGTTTCAGTTAAAAAAAAATAGATTTGCTTATTTTCATTCATGATTTGCAGTTGTGTTTTGTGTTTTTGTAACACGTTTTTGTTTGTGATTTTTGTTTTGTCTTTTGTAATGCATGTGTTTTTGTTAGCATGTATCTATCTTTTATGCGAAGTTATTTCTTTTTGTGATTTGCACTTCAGGACCATTGTAATTAACATCTAAACAAAAATATTGAGTGGAAATGAAATTACAACAATTGTACATGTTAAAATAGTGCCAATAAAACATTTTCAATTACAAACATTATCTAAAATATTATATAATATATATTTTAAAAAATATCTGAAATAATTATCTTGTTTTCTAGTTCACGCTATTCATATTAAATTGTTAATTATTAAGTGTCTCATTTAATTCATGTTCACTCAATAAAATTTAATTCCACATTTCATTTAATAATATTGCTTGTAAACTATTGCCTCATTTTAGTTTAGCAATTGTTTTGTATATGTTATATTTCTTTCACTGTAAGGATGGTCTAAAATTTGGGTTAGAAATCAACATTTCGATATTTTAAATTTGGTCAAGCATTTTGACATTTACATCTCAAGAAAGTAGGTTGACTTCCCCTTTAATTCATAGTTAATTAGAATGGAATATAAGTTCTGAATTATTATCAATAGCTTATATCTGAAGTGTATTTTCAAAGTGAAACAGATCAGGAAATAACCGTAAATGTTACAGTAAAACGTTTCGGCACACCCTGTAATATACTGTAACAGTCAAAAGTTTATAAAATTCAAACGTGCTCAAACATATTGAGATTCAAGCTTCATAAAGCTGCCAGTAAATACCATCCATCTATCCATCAATCCATTTATTTTCTATAGCTCCTTATCCTCAGTAGGGGATATCATGCATGTTTTTGGATTGTGTGAGGAAGCCGGAGTGCCAGGAGAGAACCCACCTAGGCACGGGGAGAACATGAAAACACCACACAGGAAGGCCAGGTTGAGCTAGTTTTGAACTTGGGACTCTGAATTGTGAGTCGGGCGTGCTAACAGTCGTGTTTGCTTGCCAGAAAATTTTAAGATGTGCAAATCTGTCATGTTGGTAGAGTGAGTAGAATGTAAAATCTAAAATATTTTGGTTTGAATAATGCTTTGCACCTATCTTTAGTGAAGGATTTCTTATGTGTTGCTGCATATTCGAGATTACTTCAGTATGAGTTTACAGTAAGACAAATATTTTTCTAATCTCTTGAGACAATGATTTCTTTTCCATCCTCTGGTCCATGTTCAATGTGGTACACACTGTGTCACAAAAATAGCGCAGTGATTGCTCGTCTCCTTCTAACCCGCGTGCGGCATTTTGTCCAATCCTTTGATTTTTACCTCAAAGGCATTTCACATCAAAGGGAAAGCATTGAAAGAAGAATTAAGGGACCTGAAATTTCACCCAGGGGTGACAACTAATCAAAGCTCAACATGGCAAGAACACTTAGTTATCACACTCTCAGGAGTGTGCCATCTCTTGGCTAAAATACCGCCTGTAAGATGTGGAAGAAAATGACCAGAAAATTGTCAAAATTGTCAGGGGACAACGTTCTTGTGGGCCCAAATACAGGGAAGCTCAGAGGCAAGGAGTGCATGAAGAAAGCCATATTCAAACAAACAAACAAACAAACAAACAAACAAACAGGTAAGTGGAATCAGGGTAAAAAAAAAAAAAAAACAGGACAAGAAACTACAAAATGCAGGTAGGCGGGTAAACACAACAAAGATTCGTCAAAGACTGATAGAAAGCAGGGAACTAAATACAAGTCAAACTGATGAGACAAAAAGAAACACCTGGACAAGAAACAATTGAAGCAGGGAGCTGATTGGTAGACACAAGAGATGCAGGATGACAGGACATTTGGATGCAATCAGACTAACACCCAGGGCCAGAAACATGGCTACTAAGAACACAAACAAGACATGAAAGGAACAAAAAACATCTCAAAATATAACTAACACAAAATACTGCACAAGGATTGAATAAATCAACTGATTACCGTATGTTTTTGCGCCTATATAAACTGCTTGAAAATTGATTGGAGCATGTACTGTAAAGCATATCAAATTTTCAAAGAGGTTGTTATAAAAAATATATATATACATATAAAAAATAAGGTAAAATACAAGGTAAAGTTTAGCAAGGGTCATGGAAACATACATGATTTACTTTCACGGGCCACATAAAATGATGTAGCTGGCCGGATTTGGCCCCCGGGCCTTGAGTTTGACACCTGTGTTTTACAGTGTTTATATGGGTTACAGCTTAGTCTAAAACAGAAAAAAATATGTACATAATCTATTGGTTGCCCTTGCTTTCATTCTGACTTTTCTGACTGAGGTTTTGTTGGGTTCCGGAGTTTAGAATTCAGATGGCGCTGGAATCCAGATAGGACAGACAGTATTTAAAAAGGCGTCATCCTATCTGCGAGAGACTATAAATATCCCACTTGACTGAATGCAAATGAAGGCAGAGCCACTCCAGAAAGGCGACTACAGTAAATCGCGCCACATGCCCCATCCAACGGGAAAATATTGAAATATTCCAGCAGGTAATCGGCCTTCTTATCAATGTGTTGTTTTTCTGACTGGCAGAGGAGCATTAGCTATTACTATTCGCAAAAGGTATTGACTTTCATATTGCGCATGACTGTGCAGTATGAGTGTTTATTGCCAGGAAATTTTGATCTTTGGTTACTGATTTCTGAATTTCGTACGGAAGGCAGCTGACCGTTGCGTTGGGAGGTCCACTCTCACTTAGTCAAAGTACTTCCTGATTATGAGTCCTGCATGGTAGACAGGACAGATCATGGGTCTTATGGAAGCGGCATTAGATGTAAAAAAAAAAAAAAAAATGCTGTCAGACAGTATGTCTGCGTTGATCCATTATCTCTGTCTGGAAATGAAACGGCATTGATTCACTCTGAACCAGCCGCCACTGAGCTTTTCTTTCTTTCTTCTTTTTTTTTTGAAGGTTAATTGCTTGCTATAATGCTTGGATTCTTTCTCTGAGGAAAGTAAGACTATTCCTGTGTAACAGTGAGGCTTTGGCATCACGCTGAAAGGATGAACAGTCATATTTGAGATGAGCACTCAGTCGTGGCCTGTCTTAAATTGTAATCACATTCATGGCAAATCAAAGTAGCATTTGCTTGGCGTGTTTCACACAAACTGATTTAAGATGCTTCCTCTTGCAAGATTTGCACATTTCGAACCCTTTTGCACTAAGATATGTTATGTAGCTGTGTCTATCAGACAATAAATCCTTTAGAATTTTGTAGAAAATCACGCTTATGTAAAAACTGAGATATTGATATATTCTATTTCAACACTTAATTTCCTTTCAAATGATGTAATGTATGGAGGTAGCTCAAAAATGTATGAAATTACAGCAATTTGAATGTTAGCAAGTCGAAATCCCGAGTTTGTAGGAAAACGCGTTTAAAGTTTTGCCACATTTATCTTCCACCAGTGTGCATTGTCTGCTATTAACTTTTATTGCATCCTGAACCATTTGACAATGACGTTGCGATCTGAAAGAGGTTGGTTTTGTACACATGCCACAAATCTCTGTTCAAAATATGAATTTTCGTCAATCAAAACTAATGTTCCCGACATAAGCCTGCTTTTGCGAAAGCAGAAGAATAGATTTACGATTACTGTATTTTCCGCACTATTCGGCGCACCTAAAAGCCATTTTTTTTTTTTTTAAAAGCTTATGGTGCGCCTTATAATCAGGTGCGCCTTATATATGGATCAAAATTGAGATTGGGATTCGTAGATGGGGAATGAACTGATAAGGTAAGCTTTACTTGTTTCTTTTGTCTGTTTACAGATGAACAAGGTTGGTCATATTGACATTGAGTTATTATGCTATTGAGAGTTTTTATTTGATTTATTATTGTTATTTATTTGAGTATTACTATATTGTGATTGAAAAAGTTTTAAAATATGTAATTAATTGAGGGTGCGCCTTATAGTTTGGTGCACCTTATTATATGGACGAAGTTTTAAAATATGTAATTAATTGAGGGTGTTCCTTATAGTGGGGAAAATACGGTAATGTATATATATATATATATATATATATATATATTTGTATTGTATTTGAATATTGTATTATAAAAATATTATATTAAAAATAAGAATCTCTGGCATAAACTATATGTCCCGAGGACATGTTAGCGAATGGCCATTACATAAGATAACATAAATCAACTTAACATGGCATGATGTGATGGGATAAGGCCATGGGGAGTTTGTATTACGCAATTAGGCGCGCAGTGTTACCATCAAACAATGTCACGTGTCGCCTGCGGTCATATAAACATATAGTTGAACATAAAAGTTGATGTCCACACAATAGCGGCCGGTAGCGGGACGACGCCAATGAAACACTTTATTGCCACGTTAAGTCCTTGATAAACGAGCAGCATAAAAAGGAGCTTGTGGAGCAGCAAAAAAGCTGCTGTACAATAAAGGCACTCAAATATGATAAGTGGATCACTTCAGAGCGGATTTGCTTCAAAAGCAACACAAAAAGCTGTATCATTTTTTGGGGGGAACACTGATCTGGATAACATATTTTTGTGCACACTTTGGGTGATTTTTTGGCTAAAACAAATCTTTAAAAATCTTGCTTTGGTGATCATTGTCAAAGTTTTTTTTTGTGAAAATCTGATCATTTTTGCTTACTTCTTTGTTTACATTTTGGTGACGTTCTGGTGACAATGTTTTGTTAACAATCTGTAGGGACTTTTCTTTGTTCATAATTTGAGTTGACGTTTTGGTGACTGATAATACTTAATTTTCCAATGAAATTATTTTATTTTTACATGTTTTTGTTCTGTGACCTCTCCTGATTACAGTGTTAGAGTTCAAATTTGTTGTGACTTTTTAAAATCTCAGTATTGCTATTATTTGTTTTCTTTGCTTACAATTTTGGGTAATTGGTTACTCCTGGTGGAAGTATTTTGCTTATTATCTTAACATATTGCGCTCAAGGTTCTTTGTTTGACAGTTTGGTGGCTGCTATCAATCAAGAGGAACTCAACTGGTTCGCGTTAATAGGGAATAATCCATAGTTGTGGCTGACTGCTCTCTAGTGTTGAAATATCGTAACCGCAATATTTTAAGAACCAGTCCACATTGTGTATGACATACTAAACTACATTACGTAATACTTTTTGGCTCGACGATTGGGCAATATGGTGCATGAACACTATAACAGAATTAGTCCTTATTCAGCACAATATTTAGCGGATGTCCAGTATGGCGCTACGGCAGAAGCAACGGTGGCCATCTGTGATAAATTTTTAGCCAAAGGCTCCCTTGTGCGTGTGAGTTTGCTTGTGTGTTTGTGTGTGTGTGTGTGTGTGTGTGTGTGTGTTAGGCTGGTCCTTCACACATCTGGGTACTGACTCAGACACATATACATATATATATATATATATATATATATATATATATATATATATATATATATATATATATATATATATATATATATATATATATATATATATATATATATATATATATATATATATATATATATATATGTACATGTGTGTATATATATACAGTACATACATATATAAAAATCACAACATTAATAACAATGAAATGAATGAAAAACGAATCATAATAAACTTTAAATCCTTCATCCACTCTCATTTAGAGGGGATTAAGGATTAAGGCGATTCTCAAGTGAGGATAAACGGGACTGAAAAGGGTAGAATAATTTTCAGTGTGTGCAGAAATGACTTGATTGTTTGGCTTTTGAATACATTTGTCCATTGGGTGCTAGTGTTTTAGTGAAAAAAAAAAAAGATGGATCGTTGGGGAGGGAGGATGACTTTAAAATGGGTCAAAAATAAGTTACCAGGACACACACATTTAAGAATAAGTTTATTTTTAATAATATTTATTTTTGATTTGCTGAATACGCTTAATTCTCCTTTAAAAATGTGCATTTGTCCTGTTCGATTTCGGTATTACTTGACTCAATTACCAAAATAAAACTATGCAGCAGTACGTCTTTTGGCCACACGATGGTGCTAAAGTACTTAGTACAAAATAACCTCACTCAAAATACTGTAGTTTTACTGAGCTAGACTAGAATGCCTTTACTGTCATTGAATAGCTGGTATACAAAGAAATTGAAAAGGCTGCACGGAATGGTCCATATTAAACGGGTATGCATACTAAATATTGAAGGATAACATTTAAATGAGTACATGTTTTGCGAGGTAATGAATAAAATTGTGATTTAAATAAGAATTGAATTACAATTTAGTCAGTCACTGGAGTATGCATGTTTGTATTAACAACATTAGTATTAGGCAATACATCAAATTAATTTGATATTATAAAAATATTAATATTTTAATATTACAGTATACAGTACACACATATATTATGTACATGTACAGAACGTAAATAATGTGTACACATTTTAACTTGAAAGTAAGGTCTATGAATTCATTTTGATCTATTAAAAATAAATCACAACATGACAATCGCAGTTCACAATTTTATTTATGGAATAATAAATTTGGACAAAACACCAGAATCTCTCTCACTTTCTCTTTTTTTTTTTTTTTAAACGATACAACCAGAGCATCTGAGGCAGATATCCCACCATGCACCACTTAAAAAAAAAAAAAAAAAGCTTGCCATCCCTTTCTTCAGGACTAAACATTAGCACCAAATGAGCACCAACCGAAATCAAAACGGAAGCTCAGTCTACAAAAAAATAAAAATAATAATCTCTCTTTCTTTGGGAGAGGGGAGAATTTTTGTGGTGCTTCCCAAGCGATACCGCCAAATCAAACAAGACCATCTCCTAGCTTCTAGGCAAACTCAAAGCATTTATGGGGCACATGCCGATAACGAATTAAAAATAATAATAATTACAAATTCAAGTAACATGGAGAATACTGTCGCCGAGTAAAAAAGAGTGGCGGCGGGAATACTGGCACACAAGATGGCCTCCGAGCGTGAGACAGAGCGTCCTGTGTCAAAACAAAAACAAAACCCTGCAATGTAGTACTTTTTAAATATATATTTATACTTTGTCTTATATCTATTTATAGATAGCTATATATAACTGTTTGATTTAAATAAACGCTGCACTCTCATTTCTCTAAAGACTTTAAATATAAAATTTTCAATGGTGGCCACACGTTTAAGTGCATGACGCCGCAAAACGGCGGGAGAATTTCTCGTAACATTCCTCGTAACAGTTGTAAGTTGTCTCCAAGGTTGAAAAATTCCAGAAATTTTCAATCATACATTTGACGAGAATTTTCGGTAATAAATGGGAATGCAGAGAAGGAAGGTAGAATCCCCATTATTCTCATGAATTCTTCTGAATTCTGCCAATTAAAAAAAAATACATAGACACACACACACACATTTTATATATATATATATATATAAATATATATATATATATATATATATATATATATATATATATATATATATGAAATAAAAAGTTTCTAGTTTAAACAGCGGGACACTCAAGTGGACGCCGCAGCAAAGTAGTGGCTGCATTATGTGGCAAAAAAAAAATGCTGAAAGCTGAGGAGAAAAAAAAAAAGTTTTTTTATGTGTTTTTTTTTTTTAAATCCCAGTAAATAATGAGGAATCCAGTCATCAGTATGTCCCTTCATGCTTGCCGTAGTGTCAAAACTGTGTCTACTTGTTACGAGCACCACATCAAACCAAGTAATTAAAAAAAAAATCTTTAAAAGCACATGTTGCTACATTATTATTTGTGGGTCAGCTCCCCATGTTCATCATGCCAGACTGAGGTTTTTTTTTTTTTTTTTTAATTTTGTGAAAATGCCGGGGTTGTGTGTGGGGGTGGGGCAAAAAAACCAAAAGAAAAACAAAACAACAACATGGCTAAACTACAGCTGAGGTCCATTTGTGCTTGGGTGTTTCAGCTGAACAAGTGCTCCTCTTCCATGGTCACCTCGGGTACCATCTGCTCGGGTTCGCCCCTCCCTCCCGGGGAAGCGGCGGCGGCGGCGGCGAACCAGGGGTGCTGGAGGATCTCGCGCGAGGTGAGGCGCTCGGCGGGCTCGCGGCGCAAAATGGCGCGGATCAGGCACTTGGCCTTGGGCGTGAGCGCGTCGGGCACGCTGAAGTGGCCGCGGCGGATCTTGCTGAAGAGCGAGCCGGGCTCCACGTCGTGGAAGGGGTAGCGGCCCACCAGGATGGTGTAGAGCATGACGCCCAGGCTCCACACGTCGGCCGCCTTGCCCGAGTAGCTGCCGCCCGCGTTGAGGATCTCGGGGCTGACGTAGGCCGGGCAGCCGTGCTTGTCGGACAGCGAGTCGTCGCCGCCCGCCAGCATGTACGTGTCCTCCAGGCTCTCCAGCTTCAGGGAACTTCTTCACGGCGCACCGGAGCACAAAACGACATCGCGTGAGGAGAACGCTCAGGACATAACGTCTCTTTCCCACCCTTTGATATTGTAATGCTGCAAAGCTATATTTCCATAAGGTTATTTTCTCTCTGATCTCAATAATAAAACGATTAATCAAAAAACATTGGCCAAGGCTATTCATATGTAGAGCAGTCAAATAATGGGGCAATGTGGTTGGGGTGGGGTTGCCTTTTGGGAAGTGTAATTGCACATCCAAAGCACCAGATGGTGCAGTGGTGCTCTCACTGTCAAAGTCTGTGTTGGAATTTAAAAAACAGGGGTTCTCAGACTTTTTAGGGTTAGGGTCCCCTTTTAGAAAGCAGATTTTCCAAGAACCCCCATTACAAAGATTTGCTGGAATTTTTTTTTACGTTTATAAGTGTTGTTAAATTTAAAATTCAATAAGTGTCTGATTTATTCACCAACAGATTCAAGTATTTGTATTTGTTACTTTTCAGCTACACTGAAGTTTAGAAAATTTAGAAGCCTCCTTATAACAAACCGCATCAATTTCCAATTATTTAATAAAAATAGCATTATAAAATAATATGTCGCTTTAGCTTTGCTGGCATGGCTAAAGAGGCGATGCTTGTTAGCAAGCACTTGTAGACACAAATAATTATATTTTGTAAAATATATTAGACTGGTTGAATATGTTACATATGTTATATATACATATACAAGGGGCCCCCATGTTACAAGGTTAATCCGTTACAACGTCCCTGGGTTACGTTTTTTTCATGTTTTGATGTGGAATATTGAGTTTTTTCGTCTCCTCTTTACAGTATTTTCCTGGCTTTGCGACAAAAACAACTGTCATGACCCTGTGTTGTTTTGTTTCCATCTGCAGGTATTTATAGGCAATTGCACTTATTTTCTGTTGTGGTCTAACTGCCTCCATGCAACGCGTCACTATAATGCTGGTCTGCTATTGGTCGGCGTCTCCACGAAGATGCTGGTCTCCTATTGTTCGGCCACACTTGTTTAAAAGTGGCGGAATGGTAAAACTTTGTTCTATCGCGAGTACTGCTTAACTCAAACTTGAATGAGTTAGCCATGGGTCCCAAGATTGCTCGTGATGTTAAAGAGAGAAGTAAGATGATTTATATGGAAATGAAGCTGGAGATAATCATGAAATATGAAGCTAGCCTAGCCTAGTCTACCCTTACTAAGGAATATGGGCATTACAAGCACCACTCAAAGGTAAATAAATCCTTTCTATATTTTTTATTTAGGATGTTTTCTGTTTGTATACATGTATATCATATATACGTAGCACTTACTAAGCTATTTTGGTACCGATTTTTAATATGTGTGTACAATGTTTTTACCTAGGGTTCTAAACGCATTAGCTATTTAACATAGGTTTGGATTGCCCGGCATCCGGTGATTTCGCCTTACGAGCTCAACCGCGGAACAGATTAATCTTGTAACATGGGGGCCCACTGTGTACACACACACACACACACACACACACACACACATACACACATATATATATATATATATATATATATACACACAGTGGGCCCCCGGTTTACGAACTCCCTCTCTTACAAACTTTTCGACTTACGAGCGTGGACCGCGGCGTTTTTTGTCCCCATCTTACGCTCAAACCTTTCGTCTTACGAACAATCCGACATGCCGGTCAATGTGTTCGTACAATTATTTTTGCTTTGCTGCATCAACGAAATCAAATGATCTCTCTTGTCACGGTAACGCTGAACGCTATTGCTCTTACAATGTCACAGTCACTGTCTCAGTCACGGTGACAGTCCCGGTCTCACTCGTGGAGATGCCGATATGCTATTGGCCGGCGTCACGTCAATCACAGAAATGCCGATATGCTATTGGCCGAACGCCTTTATCTAACTTGATGGCGTAGCTGGTCGGGATGGAAGGAAGGAGAGAAAATGAGTGAGAAAGTTTGTGTTAATGTTTTAACGAAGGGAAGGACTGTGGAGATGTTTCAGATACCACTAACCCCCCCCCCAAAAAAAATTATATGTATATATATTAGTGTAAAAGTCACTACCGTGCAGTCAAAAAAAAAATCTTTTCACACAAAGCTCATTTTCTCCTTTAGTTCAATATAGCTTGTGTCGCTCAAATGACCTATATTCAAACCATGATTACAAAAGAACGGAATAAGGTGGGATCTTACTCTCTTTTTCTAGGTAAAGACTGGCATCTACACTTTCTTCTGTGTACATAGACACAGCACACGATATTTTGTCGACCTTGAAGATCCGTCAAAAAGCTCAAAATCGGCGGGCATTCTAAGGGTTGCCTTTTCGGATAACACTCAGTAAAATATGCCAAAGCAGTGTAACAAAAGAAAGGAATCGACATTGTTTACAAGACCTGCTGTGTGAAAGGGGCCGATAATTAAGGAGGCACAAGCATGGTAATTAGGCTTGACGGCAAGTTCTTTTGAAGGCAGGAGGAAGCGAGGCGAGTAATTCCTCAGGATTAATGCTGACATTTGCTCTCGTTAAGATGAAAAGACAAACGCGGCGGCGCAAGGAGAGGATTTTATTTTGTTAAAAGTGGACCTAGATAACAGGAGCTGATTGTCTGCTCCCATCTACTCTCACACACACTCACAAAAAAACCTGAACAGCTTGTGTTTGCTCTGTAAAGCTCACAGGAAGGAGCCGCTAGGATACCCTGGAGTGCTGTTAAGTAACAAGAGCTTTTAAGCCAGATGAGGATGCGTGCGGTCTCTCTTGAACATTGTGTGGAAAGAAAATTCACATTTCAAAAGAAAAAAAAAGTAAGTTCATATTTTCTCATCGCTAGCTCGGTATCATGGGGAGTATTATGCCATTTCAAAAGTGTCGGAGACGCATTGTTTGCCGCCGCCATTGTGCCTAATAAGATTATTTCAATAAAGGCCCATATGGAGGGAACCCTCCCCGAAATTAGTGTCGACAGTTTAGAAATACAACACACATAATTATGGAGCGGCGCATTTTTAATGACTCGACGTGAGCATGTGGAATCAATTTGAATATTATTGTGTAGCGCAGCCAAGGCGGCACACTGGGCTTCACCACGCAACCGGCCGAGAATAACATTCATTTAGCCACGACAAAAAGAATTACACGCATTGTATATTTTAATTCAGAACATGCTTCTTTTGAAACATGGCTAGCACTAAAGCTAAAATTTATTTATTATCCAATTCAAATGCTAAAAGAAATTAGCAACTACTTTGGGGTGCTAACATTACTCCAACATTCACTTAACACTACTTAAATTCTTTCCAATCTGTGAAAACTGAGGTAAAAAAAAAGTGTGTACGCCATCCTAGCATGGCATCGAATCTTTTTTTTCTTGTTTGTCATAAATCCCGGGTTAGCCCAGTAAATCCCCAAATTCATGAAAATAATCTAAGATTAAGTAAATATTATAAAGAGATAGAGTTTATTTAAGGCCTCAATGTGTGCAAAGATGCAAGAAATCAAAGGCGTTGATTATGGTGGCAATGATTATCGATTATTCAGCGATTATTTGATTGTTAACCTTCCTTGGTAATCGAGTAAGCCTAAAAAAAATTAAAAAATGCCCTTTTACCAGTAAATATTCTCCTATTTTTGAAATCCTCCACGTAATCAAACAAATTATTTGCAAAGGTTTGCTAAAAATAAATAAAACTGGCAAAGAAGTACACAAATAAAAACAAAAATCTACATTCTGAAAAAAAAAAAAGAAGTTCCAACTTTACGGACCAAACCAGTAACACAGTGCTTCTCAATTATTTTTTGCAGGGCACCCCCTCAAAAAGAGAAAACCTATCATGCCCCCCTCCCCACTTAATGCACTGACTATAAATAGTAAAAATTGTATAAGTATAGCTAAAACTGTACCCTTTCGATCATTACCAAAAATATTGAAATATAAATCAACCTTTAACAACTGTTAACTACTTTTTAAAGTGTTTTTCACAAGTTACAGGTTAGTCTAAAACTGAAGAAAAAAAAAAATCCAAACAAGTGCATCAAAATGCCTGAAAATAAAAATTAAAACGATGCCAACCCTAACTTCATTGCAAAAACATTTCTCATGGCAAAAACAAACCTTTATTATCTATAAAAATTGTATAAGGTATACCTTCAACACTATCCTTTTTAACATTAACAAAAGAAAAATGTAATATAAATCAAATGACAATACTTCACTACTATTTAAAGCGTTTATACAGGTTACAGCTTAGTCCAAAACTGAAAAATGCCTGAAAAAAAAAAAACCATGCAATTTTGATTTTATTGCAATTACACTTTCCCAGTGGTCACCCCCCACACCACCATTTAAGAAAGACTGCAGTAACAGAACCTTTACCTATTTTATTGCATTGGTAATTTAAAATAAAGTAGTTTTTGTATGTAAGAAATACAAATCTCTTTTTTGATTCCATTAAATCCATTGACAAAATAATCAACAATTATTTGATATTAAAAGAATATTGAGGTACACACCTGGGGTGGATGTAGAAGAATAAAAATGAACGTTTTGAGTCTCATATGATATTTAACAAGGGTCATTTTGTACTAGGGAGCAGAATACATATGTGTTCGATGTGAATAGGCATGAGGTTACCTTGACACTTTTGTGTAGTGCTATGATTAGCATTTAGTGTATAATAATGTGCATGATGATTTTAATATGGTAAATAATCATGATTTCCAGAATTATTCAGCCTTGCCAACCTGTATCTACCTTACTAACCTTACCTACGTTCCCATTAAGCTACCTGCTAACCACTGTTTTGAAATGATTACTTGCCATGTATTTTTTTTTTTTTTTTTTAGTTGCATTTCGACGAGACAACTCACCGGTCCTCATTCTTGAAGACGAACTTCCTCAGCTTGAGGTCCCGCAGCACCAGGCCGCCGTCGTGGCAGTGCGCCACGGCCGAGGCGATCTGGTAGAAGAGGCGGGCGGCCTCGTCCTCGCGCAGCTTCTTGCAGGTGCGCACAAACGAGTGCATGTCGCCATGGCTGCGTTCGAAGAAGGCGTAGGCCCGCGTCTCGCCCAGCAGGACCTCCAGGACCTGGTTGATGTGCTGGTGGTGGCCCAGGGCGAAGTAGGCCGCCAAAGAGTCTTGGTAGCGGCCTATTTCGAACACCTGAAGAAGGGAAGGAATAAAATAGAAGCTCTCAAGCCTGCATCTCAAAATGCATGGCGCTGATAATTAAAATCGCTTTTAATTTCCGGGATGTTTTTTAAATTACGCATGACAATATCTGTTTCCGTACCAAACCTTTCTGGGTGAGTGTCAAATATTCATTGATTTTTGCTATTTGTGGCAGAACTTGGGACACGAAAATGAGATCGGGTAAATCGATGAGGAATAAAAGTGTATCGTATTAGCGATGCGCGGCAGCCCCGGGTTGCGGTGCTCCTCTAGTTGCTATGGCAACACACTCCCCGCCCTCCTCTTCCTCAGATTGACTTCAGGTAAGAGTGCTTCCACCGCTCGCAGTCAATCGGAAAAGGAAAACTCCCCACGGATGCGCAACTTAAAACCTCCACGAGCCGTCTGGGCGGGAGGGATCAATAGCACAAGTGAGGGATTGATCAGCAAGAGATAAGAGGTCTCAAAATGGGGGTGGGAAAGGGGTGTCAAAACAATCAGCTATTCACGTGGGCTTGTTCTGACAACAAATCTCGGTAATTGCATGCCTCATGGATTTTGCATCGAGGTGAATTGTGGCCCTGAAAGAGATAGTCCACTTATTTTAGCAGTAAAAAGTTAATATTTTGTCTATCGCTAATTTCATAACGACAACGTTCATTTATCAGCTTTAAAAACGGTTTTTTGTTTGTTTTTTTTTTCACTCGCTATGAGCTGAAAATAACATCACCTGTGCCCAAGGCTCAGGTATAAGACCACAGCTCAGCTTGGGACATGTCACATGACCAACTGGTGAACTGTGATTGGTTGAGCCCTGAGTACAGGTAATGGCATTTCCAATCGATAACAAGTGGAAAGTGCATTTTTAAAAGATATTACTAGTACAATAATCAAATTAACTATAGACAAATTAACCTTTCACAGTTGAAAACGACTGAATGAGTAGACCAACCCTTTGAATACACATCAATGTACGTAGTAAAATTTGCAAAGTATAATAGTGACAGCCCAATGTTTGTTCTTCGACGACATCTTTGTTATAAAATTCAAACAAAAATTGCAGAAATGCTCGGCAGCATGCCTTATTTAAGATTCTCATTTTATAACATTCTAACTTGACAAAGCTAGTGCTCTTAATGACCATCTGAGGGCACCACAGACCACAAATAACAATGGAAAAAATAATACCGATTGTTTAGATCTTCAACTTGTCTTGTACGTATCGGTTTTACAAATAACATGACTGCACTGCTCTTTTTTGCATGACACCGTCAGTGGGATGTCCTGTCAAGCGTTTTGCTTTCGTGTAAATGAAATGCGCTCGTTAAAATAGTCGATACAGCCACCGTGTATGATGCAACGCACCATTGCAAAGCAAAACCGAAATATTACTGTAAAGCACGCTAAACGACTGCACCCGAAAATTGTGATGTACCTTGAAAAATGCCCGGTTTCTTTTATTAGATTGTACCCAGTGTGCGCGTTTCCTGCCCCAATACGAACGTTACGTCATGCTGCCCCATTCACTTTTTCCATTAGGCTGCTCTCTGGCTTTTTGCAATGCGAGCCAAGTAGTGCAGAGTGCTCGCCGCAGGCCTTTGTGCACCAATGCATATCTAATATGAATTCTACGTGCACCTGGGGAGGTGTGCATGTACATTGTGCACGCGCGCGCGTGCTCACCTTGCAGACAAGCTCCTCGCCGCTGTGCAGGTGAGCGGCCCTGAAGACGTGGTCTCCCTCCAGGGGCTCCAGCAGCAGGTAGTCCCCGATGCGGGAGATGCAGTGCGACGCGTCGGGGGTCTCCGGCGGGCTGGGCGAGCCGAGGTTGGGGCTGAAGCTCTGGTGCGACTCGGCGCTCCTCAGGCAAGATAAATCTTCGAAGTCGTGCGATTTGTGCCGCGATCTGCCATGACGTGAAATGTTAATAGGACGCGACCTCTGTATGTTCATGGGGGAATGTTGGCGTAATAGCTCCACGTTCCTCGGTTGGGGATCCCGCTTGGTTAGCGGATTTGACTTAAATAAAAAAAGCAACTTGCAGGTCAACGGGCAAAATAGAGCTGGCCTCGCCTTTGTTTTTCCATTCAACGCAAAAAAGTCCCAAACCCACGGTGAACGTCTTCCAAATGTCCCTTATATTGTGGTAAAACGTTCAAAAAAATTTGCAAAGTTCTCCCCCAAAAAGTCGGTTTTAATGCAATAAACGCGAGCAGTTGCTCATGTGTTAGCTTATTTTTACCGGTGTAAAAAAAAAAATAGATTGGCACGTTTCGTAAAATAGAAACAATAAGTCTGAATGAATGCTCGTTAAAGCGATAACAAAAGAATAGACAAACTTGCTCCCTGCCGATAGTGGAAAAAAAACACAGTGGTTAGCAGGTGTAGCTAACTAGTTAGCCTCCGTGCTAACTAGTACCAGGTCGGCCCTTGTTCCATAGAATCCACGCGCAGGGTTCCGTCGCGGAGAAACCCCCGTGCACATGAAACGGAGGGGGGGGGGGGGGGAAGGACGCGGTGGTGGCTTGATTTATGAGGAGAAGCAAACGTCGTCCTCTCTCTCGCTTCCAGGTGGAAGGAGGGTGTCGCTTGTCTTACGTGAAGGTAGGAAGGGAAGGAAGGAAAAAGGGACGGGACCGGCTGACTTTCCCGGGCCTATCCCTAGATTCAGCAGGGCATCCTCTCCCGTGGCGCCGCGGTGCCTCTTCCGTAGGCTGGCTTGGGGAAGAGAGAGAGAGGAAGGGGATCCTGCCTGGTTCCGTCAGTACAGAGTGGCGCTGCACAGTGCAACACTGACTCACACGTCACGTACTGCAAGCGAGAAGCCTCCTGCCCCGCCTCCCTTACGTCATCGCCACTACGGGTTTTGATTGGCTGGCGCGGCCCAGCTCTTCTTTTTCTAGATATGCAAACGAGCGAAAGTCACATGACACGTGGAATTTGAACGCATCGCGTGCTGGCAAATTAAATCGGGGAAAGGATGGAGGAGGAAAAGGGAGACGCTACTGTATGCGCAGCATTCCAAATGTGTTTCCTCTTGGAACGACGAGGGTGGGGGTTGGGAATGGTGTTTCCCTCTCCCGTGGGATAGGAATATAGTAGGATTTGCACACCACAATATCCCATTTCTTTAGGCGCAGAATCCATCCATCCATTTTCCATCGTACTTGTCCTCATTAGGATGGAGGATGAGTGGCGAGGTTCACACTACAATTGTAGAGAACAATTTAGTACAATGGCGGGCCACTTTGGCTCTGTTTAATTCACCAAAAATGCAACATTCTCGATGAATGGCAACAAGTGGCTATAAAGGTTAAATAATCGAATCCAATAGAATGCCTTTGTTGTCATTTTGAAGCTGGTATTCAAAATTGGGAGCGCTGCTCCGATTGGTGCATATTAAAGAAATGAATAATACATAGAATGAATATTATACAATAAAAATCATGGTTTGTTTGTGGATTATGAAATCGACCTGTTTTCAACCATCTTGGGGAGGGGTTGTCACTTTATCAAAAAATGAGATTGCTTGGGGCTAAGGTAATGAGGAATCACGGTTCATCTTGTGATGGTCTTATGACCAAACTCAAAAAACATTTTTCCTTTTTCTTTTTAAAAGCCTCTCCACACCAACAACCCATTCCGGGTTTCTTCCTACTTGGTTCAAATTCTACTCTTTCGTTCCAAGTTAGTATGAAAACTTCCAAGCCACAAGACAAATCCCAAAAGGCTGGTCTCTACAACCCTCTGATTTGTGAGGCAGATGTGCAAAACCACTCACGAATCCTTATAGAGAATCCCTTCTATGCACTCGAGAAAAACCCGCCGGGAATCATCGTCATCGGCTTTCCAGACAATCCCACACCCCCCATCCGCCGTCCCCCCCATGCTGCAGGGCTGCCATCTTACGAATGACGTGTCCTAGAAGACTGGCAGAGGTCAACCGGCAGAAGATGGCTTAGCTTTCTTGAATCCTCACATTGACATTACTCACCCTAAACGAGCCACTGTCAGGCCTCAAGGGGTCTGGAGCTCAGTACCGAATGTCATCATTGCAGTCTTCTGCAATCTAAATATAGAATGTGCCATGAAGCCCAATAGTATTCCTAAAAAAATTAATATAGGCAATTTATGTTGCTGTTGATACCAAAATCGGGTGGGTCTATCAAAACAGGACGTGCGAAAAACCCTCAAGGAGGCATGACCTAATTAGAACAGGAAGTTGATTGTTTTGCTTTGAAGAAGCCATTTTGGGCAAATTCCAGTCTTGTACTTTGACAAACCCCGACAAGGGAATTCAAGACAAATAAGACAATCTGAAGCAGGTAACTTAGATGAGTGGTTCACAAAGTGGGGTCCGCGGACCCTCCGGGGATCGTGAAAAAACTTGGGTTATTAAAAAAACAAAAAAAAAACATATATATATTATATATATATATATATATATATATATATATATATATATATATATATATATACCATATTTTTCAGACTATAAGGCACAACTTTTTTCTCATGATTTGAGACCTACAGCTTATAGTCCAGCACGGTTTATCTGCATTTATCTGTTTTGTTTTTGTATAGTGCCATTATTCATGAATTGGACTGGTGAATATCACGCATGGAAACGTTGATCAAAACAAACGAATCTGGTAGACGTACGGGATCATGTCTACCAAGTTTGAAGTGCAAACGGAATGCCCGTGTTGCAGTTACAGATTTGTCGCATTCCGGTAATTATTGTACTGTAAGTAAGAACATGGCCGATATAAAAAATGTTAATCTTTGCCCACCCAAATGATTTACTGTGTCCTCCTTGCACCTATCTAGCTCCTGCAGTATAGCCTTTCTGTGCCAAACTTATTACGTATCTTTTGTATATTTAAATTTACGTGTAAGTCAATTTATTTAAGTTATTAACAGTACACTTGCATTTTCTGGGAATGCAATGGCAAGCTTACTGCAACAGTCTCTTAATTTGTGTCCACAGTTGTCTCCATTTTGTCTTAGTAAGACAGCAAAGTTAATTGCATGCCACCGCAACACGTGAGACATCATCAGAAAGGCCAGGGTGTCCTCTAAGGACTATATACAGTAATAACTTAATAGGTAGGGTGGCTTGAACAAGTCAAAAGAGGTTGACCAAAAACAAATGTCCACGACAGTGGACGTAAATAAATAGTCTACATCTCAGGATGATATGCTGGCAGAAAACTAATATGATTCACCATCAACTGAGCGACAGAATGTGCCGCTATGCACTGACCTAATGCCCCATATGGGATGTGTTCTGATGGTCGACGCTAACACTGTCTTCCACACATGGCCAAAAATCTAACATATGACACCAGCACTTGAAATGTGAAATCCGAGCGTATGATTATGTCACTATTATGTCTCCGCACAATACAGAAGGTCAAGTAAAAAAAAAAAATGTCATGGAATTTCACGGTTTGCAAGATAAGCGACAGCAAAATGACAAACGCGCTGTCCTCAGTTGGCCTCTCGTAAAAAAGCTCTCTCTCTCTCTCACACACACACACACACACACACACACACACACACACACACACACACACACACACACACACACATCTAAACGCACGCACACACACACATACACTCACACACACACATTCATTCACACTGCTGCTATGGCAACCCTCCTTCATCCCAGAGGAAATTTTATACAGCACCACAATATAAATATACACACACACACACGCACACACACAGAGCTCTTATCAAGAGTTACCTGTCACGCATGCTTGGAAAGGAAAATGACGGTGGTGTCAGTCAGTCAACGTGATTCGGCCCACGCGTCACGAGGCGTTCTGCTTACACTTCAGGAATAGATTACCGACTCCTTATGTGCCGAGTGTATTATGCAGCAGCATTTTTCATCACAATGGTGTGATGGTGTGTGTTGGATGGAAAAGTTGGGGTGCAATGAAATTCCGCTCAAGGACGGAATCCCTACCTGCAGGAACATTGCTAATGAACATCAGCAACATAGATGCAAACACATTACACAGAACAATTAGTTAGACTGCTATATAGAATAATATAGAATAGAATGCCTTTGTTGCCATTGTATTGTCTCTATAGAACAAAATTGGGTGAGCTGCTTCGATTGATGCATATCAATAATATGCAACAAATGTTGCAATACCTTGTTAAATATATGCAATAAATAGAATGAATAATATATAAATAAAAAATAATTGGAAGTCCTAGTTGGCAAGATAGGTACCTGTATAAATGTATAAATACGTATATGAATATGTGTGAACAGATGCAACAATTGAATTGATTAATCGACAACTATTTGATGATTAAATTAATCAATAATAATTTTTGATAATCAATACTTCATTTCTATTCTGAATTCTTTCTAAACTTTTCAATTTTTTAGTCTAATTCATTTTTAGTCCGATTGCTTCCACGAAAAGAGTTGTGTTGGTGTTGAAAAAAACAAACATTTTAACAAAATCTGTTGTTTTTGATTCATGCCATGTACTTATATCGTCTTATTTCAGTCAATTGGGAAAATTGGCCTGTTTTCAGAAATTAAAACTTAAAAAAAAAAATTCTGATCCAGCAACTAAATGACAGAAAATTCAGATTCATCATTAATAATTGTTGCAGAACTACATGCGTGGACATGTACTGTATACATCCAGTACATACATATTATGTACACCTACGCACGTACCAGCTACCTCTTTGTAATGTGGCACTCTCCTTTCTACACAACATGCTTATACAGTACAGTAGATCCATTTGTTCTTCATACCATGCAAGAATGCATAATAATGCAAAAATGGTCCTATACTTTTATTTTTAAACTGATAGATTGTATCTTGTACCGTACAACAAATGAAGGCCAATGAGACATCTCTAGCATTTGCACATCAACACCTGAATCTCGATATCCTGGCGGCGGCTTCCTGTTTTGTCTCGGGCAACACACACCCAGGGGCAGGTGCAAATGGACGAATCCGTCATCGCCTTTCTCTCAATGTTGACTTTTGAAGAACGTAACCAGAGAGACAGCTTGTGCTTTAAAAGTTGATCACATGAGAATCTAGGCCACGTCGGATTGAGGACAAAGGCAGATAAGAGCGGCCATCGTTCTTTAAAAAAGGAAAACAATCGGAATAGTTGCATGATGGAAGCACAAAGGGAGGGCTATG
This sequence comes from Hippichthys cyanospilos, assembly GCF_059441005.1. NCBI lineage: Eukaryota > Metazoa > Chordata > Actinopteri > Syngnathiformes > Syngnathidae > Hippichthys > Hippichthys cyanospilos. Next base: position 10,599,708 of record NC_142388.1, on the reverse strand, counting down.
CCCACTTCAAGGATTAGTCGCTATTTAAGATAATAATTTGACTGTCGTCTCTAAAGACCTCTGCCGCCGGCCAAATAGCTTGAAGCCTGACAAAAAGAAAAAAAAAACACTATTGGAAGGCCTGTGATTACCGTCAACTCTTGCAGCATTAGCACTGACAGTAATGATGCATTTGCAACATATTTTGCCATTGGAAGCTGGCACCGATCGGTGTTTTTAGCTTACGTTAGCACTTGACAATGCCAAGAATGCTAGTTTACGGTAATTTGGCTGGGGATGCTTACAGTGAACCGCCCTCCCATTCACGGTTAGCAATTTCTCCGATTTAAGATTTTAGACATGTCTGTCTGTCTGTCTGTCTATCTATCTATCTATCTATCTATCTATCTATCTATCTATCTATCTATCTATCTATCTATCTATCTATCTATCTATCTATCTATCTATCTATCTATCTACCTATCTATCTATCTATCTATCTATCTATCTATCTATCTATCTATCTATCTATCTATATATATATATATATATACATATATATATATATATATATATATATATATATATATATATATATATATATATATATATATATATATATATATATATATATATATAAATCAGCTATTGCTGAAAAAAAAACAAGACATAGGTCTGGCTAATAATAGTCTAATAGCAACAGTGATTGGTGTCAAGGAAGTGTGTTGAACTGATTCCGATTTTTGAATGTTGGGCAGAAGCGATGTTATTGGCAGATGTTATGGAAAGTCTTCACCAAATGTGTTTATCGTATATGGGTCATTCAGTTTGAACAAGAGGTACGAAAGAGGAAACAAATGATCATTTACCATAATTCAGAATTGATATAAAGAGTCCCAAATGTGATTGATTGAATAAATAAATACACTTACTGTTGTAATTATGCGGGACATGCACTATCAAGGAAAAGACAACAACATGACGTCAACTTCAAAATAACCACACCAAATAATTCATTGGCATCAATGCTAGTTTGCTTTTATTTTGAACTTGGCCTTTACAGCTGTGATTGCTACCAGCCATACTCTTTCCTTTGTCTCCGTTTTTATTGCTCTACGAACACACCGCCATTAAAAATCATTCAATTTTTGACCAAGCACAATAAGAAACCGCCAGCCAGTTTTGCTGTCATTGTAGGAATAGGAACTAATCTCTAGCGCTAGCCGCTAACTCTGTGGTGCATTCAAACACAGTCGATAAATCTCCACCATCTTTTGAATACTCTTGATTAAAAATTGCATCTTATGATGTCGACGTTATGTCATGTTTAAATTCGGAAAATATATTCAAAATTCCAATTGGAGCCACCTAGTAAAAAACATTCTGGGTCTCAACATGGTCACATGGATCTTTGATCTTATCTGCATTAGCAGTTCACCTTTCAGCCCAATTAGCGCTAATTGTGAGTACACATACTGTCCAACCAAAATGACTCCAGAATGAAGACTGGGAGTGCAGAGCGTGCCGTTTGAACGCAAAGGTATTATTGCCGTGGCGTGAAAGGATGCAAAACCCAACAGATGGCATTCCAGCACCTGTGCAATATGTTGAAGGGTGGGGTGGAATGGGGAGTTTTGAGGTGGCGTGTAATAAGCAACTCTGTTATGATGGAAAAGCAATCTCCTTGGGCGGAAGATCACATCTCGCTTTGGAGGTGGCGTAAAACAAAGGAACGATATCAAATGTCATATGACCAGTGACAGGAATTAAAATGAATCCTTCTTAAGAGTGAATGTTTTTCTTTGAATTATTCTCTCTCTTTATCCTACCTTGTTCTACGGCCTCACGGGGGGGTTAACACAGCCTAAACAATGTCTCAGTACTTTTCCTACGTGTGACTTCACAGTCTTAACTGGTTTTATCTAGTTTGAGCAAGCGTATGGTGCAATAGATCAGAGAAATTCAAGGCATTAGCAGTGGAAAGTTACAGCAGTAAACAAATAAAGAGTCAAGGCTGAACCTGGCTAAAATAAACGCCTGAAGGAGGCCTATGCAGTCTTTGGACTGGACTCCATCAAAAGCACATCAAACAGCTGCAGCTAGTTCAGAAGGCTACAGCCCGGGTTCTGACCAAAACAATGAGATCAAAATATATTACTTCAGTCACAAAGGCTTAAGAATAGATTTTACATTTCTACAACTGGTCCACAAGTCACTGAATGCTATGGGTCCCAAATACAAAAAAGAAATGCTAATGGGAAAAAAAACAAGTGGGGCTCTAGGGTTTGCGGACTTGGCTAAATTAGTGGAACCCAAAGCAAACATGGTGAAGCGGCATTTAGTTGTTATGCTGCATGTGAAAGGAAAAACATACCAAAAGAAGTAAAGTCAAAAGTCTAAATGCTTTTGCAATGTTTTACTGTAAAAAATGTAAAACGAATAGAATAGAATAGAATAGAATAGAATAGAATAGAATAGAATAGAATAGAATAGAATAGGATGTATTTGGCTTCTTTGTACAGCTGGTATACTTAATGCTGCTTTGTTTGGTGCACATCCAATAAATATGAACAATAAATGGTCAATATTTAGAATTAAAAAAAAAAACATAGTTTCATGTTTAATTTCAGTGTATTCTTGTTTTAATGGGGGCAGTGGCTCAAGGAGGAAAGCCCAGATTTACATCCCCCCCAACCAGTTCGTCCAGCTTCTGCGGTAGAATGCCCAGGTGTTCCCTGGCCAGCCGAGAGACATAGTCCCTCCAGCGTGTCCTGGGTTGATCCCAGGGCCTCCTCCTGATGGGAATTCCTCAGGGAAGCATCCGGGAGGCATCCTGACCAGATGCCTGAGCCACCTCAACTGGCTCCTCTCAATGAGGAGGAGCAACGGCTCAACACGGAGTCCCTCCCGGGTGACGGAGCTTTATCACCTAGGGAGAGGTCGGAAACCCTTTGGAAAAAACTAATTTTGGACGCTTGTATTCAGGATCTAGTTCTTTCAGTCACGACCCGCAGCTCGTGACCTTAGGTGAGGGCAGGATCGTAGATCGACCTGTAAACGGAAAGCTTCGCCTTCGCCACGAAAGCCCGGTACAGCATCCACTGTGTTTTGTTGTTATTCAGAGCGTTAATAGCTTTGAAGAAAAAGCTGACTGAGTCTGTTTGTCCGGCTTTTTTGAGCTCTGTAGCGCCGGCCAGAGCGCAACAGTTTGAAAGCTTGATGACCAGGATGAGTTGTGTCTCTGACTATATTCCTAGCTCTTTTCAAACAGATATCACTGAAAAGGGACTGTGCATCTACATCAGTCTTACATGCAATTGGTTAAAGCAGCTGAGGCTGTGAACCGGTGACAATAAAGGCCAATGTACCTCCGTAAATCAAATTAGTGGCACAAGTCAAGCCAGGAGTTATTCGCCTGTGCCATTGAGGCACACATTTCTGAAGCGTGCGTATTCCCCCGAAATGGGCAAATGGCTCTGGCACCTAAACAGCTTTTGGCAGAGACGCATCATGGCAGCCAAAGTGAGAAGCGAGTCTTGCAGCAGGGCTTGTCTTTTCTGAGTCAGATTTCCAGAGGTGTGAATGTCTGTCTGTGCGTGTGCTGCACTCTGCCATGGCCTCTTGCCAGAGCTCTAATTTAAGCAGCTCTGCTGAAGGGAAGGAGATGTGCCGGTGGGTAGGTGGGGGGGTTGTTTGAGCCACGAGGGAGTCGAGCCCAGGCAGAACCCCGGAGTGGAGTGGATGGCTGTTAAGCTCATCAATGAACGGATGAGTCATCGCCTGCGCAGTCTCTTACAGTACGCACCATGTATTTATTTGCACTGTCACCTGAGCCCAGTAACTGTGTGCACTTACACAGTCAAAATGGGTGTACAGTATGTGCACGTGTGTGTGGGTTCAGAAAACCTGCTAAGCAACAATTTCCACATCCGCCTAATTCTCAAAGGTCAGAAGCTTTCAGACTGCTGGCTGCGCCTAGCATCCGATTTCCATTTGGGCCACTTTCACTTTCAAACCTCCCACCTTCCTGCCTTGTGCGCCCTCCTACGGATCTTCATTACCCCCTTAGCGGGGGAGGGGGAAAAAGCCATCTTGTAAACGGGAAACAAATTGTTGCTGGACGTCCTGCTGTGGCAATTAATGTGAATTACTGCCACTGAGAGGACTGGAGTGGAACAGAATCGCAACAAAAAAAACAAGCTCTCTTGCTTCAGGTCCAAGTCTATTTGAGCCGCTGTAGTTTTTTGTGATTCAGGGAGGCAGATGTTTAACGATCGCTTGCTGTCCACTTGTATACACACGATGCAAATATATCCAAGTTATAGCTCCCATCGCTAGTATGGTAGCAGAGGTGAACATGAGGATAGTGGATCTAGTGAATTAGTCACTCGGGACATAAAGGCCCCCCTTAGACCTTATTTCTAGTTAGGCTTTACATGACCAGCATTTTGCAGCCAATACCTGATCGGTGAGATGAACCAATTCATTTAACCAAATTGCTGATTTAAAGTACAGTAGTTCCGCACTATTTGCAAAGAAAATGGGAGCATACTAGCCCAAGAACAGTCAATAATAGCTCAAAATTGAGGCCCATTGAAATGCATTGGAACCATGTTGGACAGAAATTCGTCCATTTTGTTTGAAGGAACCATTTCGGATGAGTTCTAGGCGTTCTTAGAAACTCCTTCTCGGAAATTTGTCTGGAAAGAAATCAAATGAAAATCACAAGCAAGAGGCATACATCGACAGCGATAGACATCAAAGATCAGTTTGAAATGGCAATGAAAAAGATAACTGTCAAATTAAGGTTTCACCATGAGAAAGAATCCAAAACTTGTTGACATGAATGTTGGTGGAAACATTTATCTCAGGACACAACGAAAGTCTTAAGGACCCAAGCAAAAAAATCCAACAGAAAGTCGGCCATGTTGATTCTTTATTTATATATAATTACTATAGACTTTTTTTTTTTGAACGTGGAAAGTTGTTTTGACAAAATATTCCAAGCGGGACAACTTCTGATCAGCAATCTGGCAACGTTGTAGATGGTCCTCTGCGGTCTCGCAGGGGATGATTTGGTGTCCACATGTTCGCATATGACTGCTCCAAATAACTGGGAAAGGAGCTCGGCTGGAACTCCACCACCGGACTACTTTGCCAAACAACAACAACGAAAAAAAAGCTCATTCCTCAAAACTATCCAAGTCGCCAAGAAGTGCAACAGATCCGGGCGGCGGCCGTCCCTGTGAGAGCTATCTTTAAATTCTGTAGTAATTGTGTTGCCGTGACGCCTGTCTAGAAAAGATTCACAGCTAAAATCTTATCAGCTTCATTTTCACTCCGCTTATCACCCGGCTGAGCGCTGCTCGGGTCAATCTGCCCTCTGTGCTTCTCCTAAATCCCGACAAGTGTGTGTGCTACATCAGCTATCTTTGGTCACATTCTTGACATGACAATTGGTCACAATGCCTGGACATTTAGAAATCTGTCCGGAAGTTGTCTGGGAAGGGAGAGTAGCTACAGTATGTGGTGGCAAATCTTTTGTTATAATTGATTTTTCTGCCATTTCCAGATGGATGCAGTATTCTTCCACCCCTCGATACTCTGCCACAAATTATTTATATGTACTGCATACTATTTAAAGAAAGAATATACAATTGATTTGAAAGCAAACTCTAAAAGAATTTGCCTTGACCCTTGTGAAGTATTTTGACCATTTTTGGGTCATTTTCTTCCACATCGTTGTTGTATATTAGCCAATGGATGGCACACTCCTGGTAATGTGATACCTAAGTGGTTGTGCCCTGTTCAACTTTGACATGTTGTCACTATCTGGGTGTAATTTCAGCTCCCCTTGTGTCTTCTTTCAATGCTTTCTGTTTGATGGGAAATGCCTTTGATGTAAAATCAAAGGATTGTGAAATAGTGTTAAATAGGGAATATCTGATTTTTATATTGTAAACATCAATCAAAATCATGACTTTCACACCATAGCAAACAAACATTACCAATAAGTCATTATCATGAAATAACATCTAAATGTATCCACATCGTACACACATAACAAAAGTGGGAACAAAATAATGTTATGTAGCAACATTTAGAACTGCCACAAGTGAAAGCGATTTTTGTGTCTTGAATGAGATGGATGAATGAGCCATTGAACCAAAATGTTGTTGCTGTTTGTGACATCTATTCACTCTGATTGGCTGTTAGCTAAGGAATCAGCGCGTCGATGCAGATCTAGACAATCCGTTGCCAAATCTCTGACGGAAGCCCACATTCAGCGAGCGCTTTCGTACTTTTGCCGAACGAAAACACGTAAAAACACCCAGACAGAGAAAGACGACAGTGCTGACCCTGATTGACTGACAGAAATCAGCTGAAATCGGTGCCTTAGCATCATTAAGCGCATGCCAAAAATGCAGAAGCGCTAGTTGACGGTGTCCATTTCCTCAGAGGCGGGTCAATTTGGCGACAGATTGCCCAGTTCTGAAAATAAAGCTCAGCAAAACAATGTTTTCTTTGCTAAGAGTCGAAAATACTCACGAGTTCACGACTATCAAAATGGCTGTTTCACATTCAACACTTCCTGTATTATGCTCCTATTCTGAAAGGCAAGACTTTCTGTAGCGGAATTCCCTGAGGTAGCAATCAATTACATTAGTCACTAGCATGGTCATATACAGTAAATTTTTTTTAAAAAGCAATGCTAACGCTAACAATGCAGTCAAAGCATACTTGTGTGACGCTACGCACTACGTATACCAGTAATGAAACTAAACTTATATCCTGGCAGCTACACTAGCTATCGACTGACTCTGAGACCGTGCCCAGCAAAGGTGAAGTCGCCCTTGAAAACATTTCATTTTGGAGGGATGAGGTTTGCTTCCTATCCTCCGCAAATAGTAAGGGTTCACTCATTGTTGTTGTTGTCATGTTCTGGGTATCTAAATGCATAAAACATGCTGTCATTATGCATATAAGCAACACGCAATGTATACTGATGTGTATAATGAATATGTCATGACTACCCTTAAGCACGCACTGCTTGCATTATCATTGCAAATAAGGCAAGCCACGTGTAAATAAACACACACACTACTACACACACTTTTAATTAGCTATCACACACACATACACGCAAACACAAAGGAAGGCCTGTAGTGACTCAACGCTGCAATGATTTCGGATCACAATACCAAAGGAGAGCACATGGTGACTCACAGTTTCCATTGTGGCCTGCGCTCCCAGTGTGTATGCGCGTGCCTGTGTGTGTGTGTGTCTGTGCAGGTGTGTATTTGGTGAAGCACTTCAGGCAGGCAGGAGAGAGGAGGGTGGAAAATCATGGCGCTATAGTGGGGCAAGAGCAAACCCCATCTTGTTTCCAGTTGACCTGGTGTTGCGCAAGCTGTTGTTTATGCTACATTAGAGGGCACACACGCACATGCACACACACGCACACACACACAAATGATGAAAAGGAGAAGAAAGGCAATTACGGGGACTTGCACATGATTTCGTTCAAGCAGTCAGCATGTATTACTCCATCCACATATGACTTCGGTTGCTCTTTAAACACCTTAAGTCTACCTGGATTTTTAGTGGCATCATTGCACGAAATGAATGTATTGATTATTGGTTATTCTTTGCTTTTTTTAAAAATATTTCACTCTAAGAAGTTCAGTTTTAGCCAAAGGAGCCACAATAGTGAATGAACTTCTTTTCAGGTTGAACGTGTGCATGTATTAAAGCAATCGAAATAGTTAACTGTATTAAATGTTGAACAAAGTTTTTCCTCTTATCAATTACCGTAAACATGTTATTACTTCCAAACTTGGCTGCTGCTGCATGGCACGCAGGTTCAAAGCGCAAGAGCGCAATTTCCCGCCAGCGTGATACCTGGAAGTAGCATCCCCTCGCCAAGAACCAGTTTGGACCGGCTGCCATGTCTGCTCCTGCCCCATGTGACGGCTTAGCATGTGACACAGATGCTTCATGTGATCTTCCCGTGATCGCTAACCATCGCCTGAAGGTTCTTTCATTCTCACAGGGCTTTATTTCTTAAGAAAACAAAAACAAACAAAAGACAAACATTATTTTACATTTTAATTTATATTTTACATTTTCATATAGCATACATTTAAATATTTAAACATTTTGTTATTGTACATCTTTTACTCATTTTTGTTCACAATGAATATTTATTGAGCTATAGTTAGTTGATTTCTTGTTTTGTTTTTCCAATATTTTCACATAACCTAAGAAATAAATATATACAGTAAATACATCTCTAATACAGTGATTATACATTTATACTTATGTTAATTTATGCTTTTTTGCTGTTGTCAACTAATTACATTTAATTGTGAGCTCTGTTTTGCTCATTACATTTGCTCCTCTGTGCGTGCTATTAAATGAAAAATAAATTATTTAATGTTTGTTTATTTCTTTTTTTTTCCATATAACAATTCCAATTCACATAAAAAATAATAGTCAAATTGTTTTGGTTTAACTGTTTATTTATAAAATGGGGATTTTAATTCCTAGTTAAACATTTAAATAACTGAAATTATGATGAGAATAAATTATTGATGATAAAATTGTTTGACTGCTCCCTTGTGAGCTGTGGTAACCTTTGTAAGCCTTGGCTGATGTCTTTGTGTATGCTTGTTGGCTTGTTTGTGTCATCCAAAGCACGGAAATCTCCTTTTTTTGGCCTTGACTGTGGTCAAGTGAAGTTTAAAAATATGGGTGCAAACTACTAACAGTTGTTAGTAAAATGACAGCTTTGCGCTCTTTTAAGAGAGGGGGGGAAAAGGGCTGATGGTGCTAAAGGAAGGAATTCAGAAGGCCAGTTAATTGCGATTGGTCGTCACTGTTGTCACATGGTGGGCAGGTCACGCGATACCTCCTTACTGGAAGACAGGAAGCGGCAAGCATCGGCGTCTCTTGTGCATCACATGTCTTCATTTATAAATCATGCATTGATGAGAGGACAGAGAGACTAATAATCACACGCCAAACTTTAATAGATCATAATTTCTCAAATATTAAACACACCATAACAGGACGAGCTAGAATTAGCTGTTAGCAGATAACAGCAGCTTGTGTTAGGTTGTTACCATTAGAGAACACGGAAAGGTATTCCATTTGACTCATTTATTAATTGCGGTCTTATGGCATAAACACACAATCATAAACTTGATGAAACACGGGTGGGCCGCAATTTCGGGTATTTAAGGTAAAATGAACTCGGGCTGTGTCGCAAAGAAAATGAAAAACAATTACTTCCAGCGCATTCAACATTACCGTTCACTGACCACTCTAAATGTGGGAAATGTGATACACAACGCACTACAAATATATATGAACACAAGAAAATATGAAGAGTTTAGGAAGATAAAATGTATTGTTCTGCTATAGTTTTTACATTGGTGCCAAAGTGTTGGTGTGTCTTATTTACGGTAACATAAAAAATACCAGAATTTGACCCTAAAATTAAGAGTGTGTCTTTTACAGAGGTGGATCTTATATTCGGGGAATTATAGTAATTACAGATATTTGCGTAAAAATGATTAAAATTAATGAATGGTTAATTCAACTATCGTGCTTAAAGGTAATTTAAAAAAAAATTTATATTTCTGAAAAACAGTAAAGAGCTGGCTAATGCATCCGTAAAATGTTCATTTGAGAAACCAATTGGTGGCAGAATATATATCATGACGTTAGCAGTTGTGGCTAACATCGACTTGTTTGCTATGCTTTGTTTGTAAAAAGTCAGATACCCAAAAAATATCATCTTGAATGCAGCACCAAAAGAAGTATTTAAACTGTGCCAAAGATCAGTCGATAGCCAATACCCTCAAATAAACTTTGTGTTTCAGCCTTATCGGTCATGCCCCACCCAATAAAAAAAGTTCTGACGCAAAGTTTGGCGGCGTTTTGCCTCAGGCTCAGCGTCCCGCTGCCTCTCAGTGTTGCGTCTCTTGTTGTGGCTCTGATCGGAACATGACGCAACGCCGGGCGGCGAGCGAGAAACAGGCGCGTGGCGGAGTAGCGAGAGGAGGGAGCTCACCTTGGAGGACGAATGACGGAATTGACATCAAGGACATCCCGTGACCCCCAGGGGTTTGTGCGCGCAACTCTCGGCAACACTGTAAGACGGTTCCACGAAAAAAAAAAAAGTCAATGACAACGAAAGATTTGGCGTCCAGGACAAAGACGAAATCGTTAGATTAGATAGTCCGCCATACTAAGGAGGAAAGTTTTCATGGGCTTTTCTTTGAAAATACCTCCCGATGCAAAAACAAAACAAAAAATGAATAATCAAAATATTTGTTTATTTACCAAATGGACTGGTAGTTGGGGACAACTAGATTGATTATTAAAAGTAACAACAGAACCAGACTTATTTTGTAAATTATCCAGTAGGCCGGGTTGAAAATTGTACTTTCGGGGTCAACTTTGATGTTGGCTAATGAAATGCGAGTGAATGCGCAGAAGGGGGTGGATAATGCGTCGCAGGCATTAATTTGTTGTGCGAATGGGGAAACTTACTAAATACAGCTTTTGATCTGCTTTGCATATTGGCTCCTAATTAGGAATGCACGCGAGCAAATGCCTCTTTTGCGCGTTGGGAAAGTGGGCTGACAAAAGAATAAAAAAGAATTTTACATGCAATTAGTCGGCCACGTGAGTTTGTTCCGGTCAAAACCAAGTTGATGTGTCTATCCTCGCCGATTATTCATGTTTAAATCAGCATGCTTCAGTGAATTGAAGGGTTAAGAAGAGTCCCCTTCAGTATTTAACACAGACAAAATAAGAGCTTTGATTCCTCTGGCTGCCCAGAAGATCTGCTGCATTGCGGTAAAAAGAAGACCAATAGCCAGCAAGAGACAGTCTTAAAAAGTTTTTGGAGAGGTGCGACATGGCCGAACCCCATTAAATCATCTCACACACACACACACACACACACACACACACACACACACACACACACACACATTGGCATGCCTGTGTTTTGCATAGGGGCACATTATCGTCACCCTGCTGAATTGCATTAAAAAAGGCCCGCAGAGACAAAATCCTCCAAAGAATTCTATCTGCACTCCTCTTCCATCCCAACATCGCTGTATCGAAGAATCTCCATCTAATACCCTGGTAATGAAGCCTTGGGGTGAGGTGGGGGGGCAGTTTTTCTGCAGCTAATTAATTAAGAGCATAACTCCTTGGATAGATGAGAAATGATGGTAAGGATCATGGGTGTCTAGACTGAGGACCATTATTTTTGTGCTTGTCTACTAAAAAGCAATATTCCCAAGCTCAGTATTAAGAATAGCATCTAGCATGCCCATATTCGTTTGTCATAAGGTTTTGTCTCGGTTTGACATGAGTGCAATGCTTCAATCAATTCAGAAAAAGAAAAGTAAGAAAGGATGCTTGGTCTTTCGTGTCTTCAGCAGTAAACCAAGTTTTTCATTTGCCAGCAACCTGAAGGTTCACCAGCATAACGAGAGTATGCTATGAGGTTTTGTCCTGGTTGGACCAGAACTCTCATCAAAAACAATTGGTCATGAAGGCATGATTATGGCTATTTTCCCTTGTTTCACTGAAAAACACCAAGTTGTTGCTGGGCACTCCAGCATGTTTGAAGTTTACCGCGACGTTTTGTCCTGTCTGGACACACCCGGAAATTCCATTTAAGACAGTCGGTCATGGAGGTAGATAGCTCAGCCAGGAAGCTCACACTTTACTATCTCAACATTTCCTAGGTTTACTGAGGAACGCTTGTTCCTTCCAGCCCAACAAAGGCTTCCTCCATGTTCTAAATCTGCCATGATATTTAGTTTTTCCCTCCCCCAAAAAGTAGGAACATGTCCAGGAGACATTCAAGTCTCTCCATGATGTCTGCGCCACTCTTGCGTTCATTCAGGGTGAGACCAAACTCCCTGCAAAGGGTAACTTGTCCTTAAGGGTTTTTAACCCAAGATGCATGCTCATTAGTCAGAAGGTAGACAGCAAAGTCCAATATGATAACGCTACCAGTCTGTTGACCTGACCATTCATTCTATACACACATAAAAACAAGATTCAGAGATACAGTATGTATCCCATTGTGCAAGAAACCCTGAACCAAACTCCAAGCTAATGGTTTGTCATTAGTCCATTTTTGAAACATCTTCAAAGAGTCTGGATCACCATGAATTTTGTAGTTCATGAGGTTTGACACTTCTTCCAACTCTTACCCAAAACAATTGAATAGTCCAACATGCCTTTCTTAGATAAAAAGTGTAATATTTAGGTGTGGAACTAAGGATCCAATGCTTAAATGAATCATTTTGTCTATTGATTGTCAGATACAGAAACTGCCCATGACGTTCCAACTGGCCCTTCCTTTTGTGAGCATCGCTTCCTGTAACAAACATTACCAAGAGTGCTATCTCACTGCGGTCTTGGCTTTAAGAGCGTCAAGAGTGGCAGAAAGCATCGTAAATAACACAAATGCGACAGGCGTCCAGAGGAAGGACGGTGGCCTAATGCAGAAACTAAGCAGCCATCCATTCTCGTGAATAAAAGGGTGCTTTTAAACGGACTGGGGAATTAAGGAAACGGGTTTTGGTGCCAGGTTAGAGTTATGGATGAGTTATCATGGTACCTGTCTGCATTTGTCCCCAAGTCACCGTATTATGGTTTGTACTCCGTCTCTATGCCCGCCAGGCGATGTACGTAGGGAGTATGGAACCTTTGAAAAGTAAACTGTCCTAATCCTGCAAATAGAGATCGCAATAAACTGCTGCGGGGCAAGAGGAATATACATTTTGAGGCTTTTCTTTCTTCAGCTGACATAAGTTGAAGCGACCTCAAATGACATGATTGAAGTATCCGCCTGTAACAAGTACTTGAAAGAATTCAGTTAATGGTAATTAATATTTTAATACAATAATATTAAGATCACACTGGAACAGTGAAGACATGTGAAAAGAAAGATAAATCAAATGTTTGTTTTGTGGCCAACAAAGAGGTTTGCTGAGACAAGGTTATGATAGATTCAGACCTGGTACATTGTTTCCAACAATGAAAAAGAACCCGAATAATGTGAACATGTCAAAATCTAAAGTGGAATACATACTTCCCTTTGAGTCACAGTGTTATTGGCCAGTCTCTGATTTTGGCGTTTGGCTTAAGGAAAGGGGAATTTTTTCCAAACATCTTACATTTTAGCCTTTTCCCCTTTGAAAGATAGTAATACTGTAATACACACACACACACGCATGAACATAAACAATGGCCTGGTCACTCATTTTGCACTAGATGTTCTTAGCCACAATCAAAGCTAGGTGCTTTTGAGACATATCACTACAAATTAATCATTTTTAAACAAGCCTAAAAGAACTATGCCGGCATTGATGAAAAAGCCAGCTAGTCCTCATCTTTTTTTCTTGCCAGCGGCGATGTTGGCATGGCAACGACGGCAGAGCGAGAGAACCAGAGTGAGAGGGAAACACCGGTCCGTCGGCAAATGGGTCATGCGGAGAAGCCGGCACTGTTAAAGCGTTACGCGCTTTGGCCTTGACTTATTCGGACACACAGTTGTTTTCCATATGGCCCGTGTGTTGCAACACGTACTGTTAAAGTATAAGCCGGGTTGTATTTTGAATCTTTGGAAGACGGCCAAAAAACCTTTCGATAACTAGGCGCAGAAGTTAAATGAAAGCCAGACGTGAAGAACACTGCATGGACACAAAGAAACAAAGATGGCTGATCAAAAACTTATTGTATGACAAAAATAGTCAAATATTTTAAACACGCAAAACAACCTGCCAAAAACGATGGATAGAACAAAAAAAAGTTCACATGAAGTTGACATTTAAAAAACAAATACGGAGGTTATAAAAATGGACAAATATTTGAAAACAAGATGTTTTACGAATTAAATCATGGCAACGTGTATATCCATTGTCGAAACATTGGCAAAGTGGCGTGACGCAAGGAAAGCCGGTGCTTGCCGGATGGCGAACCGGTGGGGTCGGTGGGGCCGACCGGTTTTGTCTACCCGCCGACTTTCGCAATCGCTCGTAAATCGTGTCGCAGGTGATGTAACGCGATCTAAAGAACACGCATTTGCACACGGGGTAGCCTATATTTCGGCACGTCTGAGCGGCTGGCTCGCCTGGCGTCGGGTTACATCACCCTTCAGAGAACGGATGCTCCGATTACAGGAAAGGCAAACACAGGCCTCTGGGGTCTGCGCGAGTGTGTGCGCTCCCTTTGTGCGCTTATGTAACCAATCAGACTGCCCGACGCGCTTCTCTCGACGGAGGCCTCCGGCTTTGGGTTCGAGTTTCATCACTCGATTGGGCACACAATTTGGGGGGTGTTTGGATAGCGGAGATGATGTACTCGTCTCCCCGAGCTGTGAGTGCAACCTGCTGAGATATTACATATGAACGCACACGTCAATGTTGAGTGTCGCCATTTTAGTGAACTAAATGATCAGTTAGCACAGAAACCCATTAATAAATATTTCTCTCTCTCTCTCTCTCTCTCTCTCCCTATATATATATATATATATATATATATATATATATATATATATAAATATATATACATATATATATATATATATATATATATATATATATATATATATACAAGGAGTGTTAGAAACCAATGTTTTAACTAAACATTTATTACATGTTAAAATGTAGCATATTGTAAAAAGTTGT
>NC_142388.1:10277500-10280000 GCF_059441005.1 Hippichthys cyanospilos | reverse complement strand
GTGTGTGTGTGTGTGTGTGTGTGTGTGTGTGTGTGTGCGCGCGCGTGTGCGTACGCTAAAACACACACTCTTACGCTAGCGTTGCAGGTCGGCCTTTATCTCCCGATCGCTGCTCTGGGCTGGAGCTGCTGCATAAATCAAGTGCGGCAAAAGTGGAGATGGCGGCACAGAGGTGCATGATGGGATGCGATAGGAGAAATATATATGCGCGTGTGTGTATGTGTGTGTAAACAGTAGAGAGAGAGTGTATTTCTTGCCAAGAGGCTGCGAGACAATAAGATGGCATGAAAGAAGAAAGGGAGGAAGGGGAGGACGGCAGCCCCTCCGCTTCTGCTGGAAAATAACACGCGGAATTAGTGATGCAAAACAACACCAATCATGACATTAACTAAAAATATAAATATAAAGACGAAATAATAGCACGACGGAATTCAAACCGAGCCAAGGCAATCAGCGACGTGATTCGCAGATCAAACGTATCCGTTCTTTATAATCAAAATAAACAGGACTCTTTTGAAAATAAGAGCAATTCATTTGAAGATTACTTTTAAAGCATAAAATCAAAATACTAACATTACTATTAATCATAATTTTTTTTTTATGTTTTTTAAAGTTTTTTTATTTATTGAAAAAAATCAGTTCATTTTTATGCTTGACAAAATCATTTCACGGGCCGGATTAAACCCGTTTGTTGGTGTGACTTGATGTCACTTATTGCAAAATTGTCTTATCGTGCCTCCTTTGTAAAACATCGTGTCCTTTTATTTTTGTTAAATTCTAATCTAAGTTGTTTTCAATGCTATGGCCTCTGACAGGAAGACATTTTCTTGTGAAATGATGTCAAATTAACAGAAAAATGAATCATTTTTTTGCAATATTGTGTGATAGTGGGAATATTGTGTCACCATGTCCTTTTGTTTTGTAATTTTTCATCTAATGTTTTTTTTTTTTTAATCTATGGCCCCTGACAGGAAAAGAACATTTTCTTTTCAAATTAAGAGCAAATTAACAGGAAAGTGAAACAACATACTGCTAGATTGTGTTTTAGGGAGTCCTTTGCAAAATGGTGTATACCTGCTAGCAGATCAGCCAGATTTAAAACAAATGTTAGAGATTGTGGTACCAATGTAGTTCCAAAGTTTAATACATCAGACATGGATGGCACAGTGCTCTGTGTTTTAAGTTTTTTTTTTTTTTTTTCATCCATCCAGAAATGGTTTGTGCTGGTTAGGGATGATCCCTTGAGATAAGAGTTGAATTTGTTCCATGAGTACGCTTAAACATTCTTCAACTTTTGTACATTGTCAAAATATACTGTAATGGCTAACTTTGACCTCTTGGGGCAGTATAAGGGAAAAACACAGAAACATTGATCATTGAGCAGCTTCTCAGATCGTCATTACTGCTGTAATATTAGCTGTTCTTTGCAGAGGATAAAGAATATGTGCCTATGTGCGTGGTTATTTTCTATTTTTATACTAAAGGCACACCTGCTACAAGTTTCAGTTGATTCCTGCACCTTTTTATTGCCCAACAAAAAACTAATCGCTGCTTAATGATCTCCTGATAGTCTTATTTCACGGCTGGGTGCTCACGCAGCTTGAGCTGGTGCTTCCTGTCGGGCTCAAGGACACTTCAGCAGGTCACCGGGATTTTTCGTACGACACACACACTCACTTACAGAGCAGTGAGTCAGACAGCTGCTTTTGTTTAAAAATGTCAGCCGTCCATCAATGGCAAAGTCCTCTTTATGCTTTGTGCATCTCCGTGTGTGTGTGGGTCCGTCCGTCAGTCTTTTAGAGTAGAAGAAGAAAAGTGTGCTGACCCAGCGGCAGCACATTGTTGTCGGTGGGATTTTAATGAGCTGGCTGCTCATTTATAATTCATGTTCTGCAGTGTGAACACACGTGTGTCACTTTAGGAGAAAGACCGCGCGTGCGAGTGGGCGGAAGACAAGATAATATTCATGTTTTCCACCAAAACATTGAGCTGACGTAATTGCAAGTACGTTCAAACATATTTGAATACATTCAAACATATTTACAAGTGTGTTTGAATGTGTTTCTAAATGTCAAACAGGTTTTGAATTACGTGCGTACGTACTTGTATGCTAAATGCTAATAACGTGCTATGTGTTTGGCATTTAGTCTACAAATACGTTCGGAAGTACTTGCAAACATATTTAAATACGTTCACAAATGTTTACAAGTATGTTTGAATATATTTCCAAATATGTTGAACGGGTTTTTAATTATGTCCGAACGTGCGTTCATGCTAATCGCTAATCATGTGCTATGTGTTTAGCATTTAGCCTACAAGTGCGTTCGGAAGTATTTGCAAGTACGCTCAAACATATTTAAATACATTCACACATGTTTACAAGTATGTTTAACTATATTTCCAAATATGTTGTATGGGTTTTTAATTATGTCCGAACGTGCGTTTATGCTAATCGCTAATCACGTGCTATGTGTTTAGCATTTAGCCTACAAGTGCGTTC